>NC_136978.1:28034254-28154254 GCF_032717465.1 Coenobita brevimanus
CCAAAATCCCTGATCATGCACTTCTCCTCACAACATTCATCCAGCCAGCTCGATCTCTTGTCAGTTCCCTACCCTCACAACTTCCAAACCTCTCTTCCTCACACACTCATCCACCATATCTCTCCACCTCCTCCATGACCTACCTCGCCTCCTCCCTCCTTCAAATTCGCTCAGATGTACCTTTTTCACAACTTTATTGTTATCCATTCTCTCCACATAACCATACCATCTCAGGACACTCTCTTCGATTCTGGTGTCCACTGACTTTCCCACTCCATACCTTTCACGAATCACATTATTTCGTGTCCTATCCACCCTCTGTACTCCACATACATCCCTCAGCAGTCCCATCTCCACAGCTCTTACTCTTGATTTTTCATTTTCATGCCACACCATAGTCTCACATTCATATGTTAAAGTTGGCACTGACACTCCCTCATGTAAGCCTCGTGCAGCTGCAACACTCAAGCCTCTGTTTCTTATCAAGGCCTTCATTGCATCAGCTACTTTCCTTCCTTGTGTCACTGTACTTTCAACTTGTTTTGCACGTTTTACTCTCTTTTCTACTACTGTACCCAGGTATTTGAACTCTCTCACCAATTCCAGTCTCTTTCTCCATTCACTGTAACATCGCACTGGGAGTCACCTTCTCTCTCAATAACCATCACTTTAATATTTTCTATATTTACCCTCTAGGCATGATGCTCACAGACATCAGCAAAACTCTGCACTAGCCTACCAAGTTCTTGTCTGGTACTTGTAAGCAGTACTGCATCATCAGTATACAACAAATTTGAGATATTCCATCCACAATCACTCATTACCAACGTCACCCCTCTCTCCATTACTCGTGTTTTTACTTCTCTCATCTCCCCACCCATATATGTATTGAACAACCATGGGGACATCACACAACCTCGTTGCACGCCCACACCGATCGTGAACCATTCACTTAGATGCCCATTAACCCTTACACATGCTTCACTACCATCATAAGAACTCTTGACAGCACCTAGCATCTTACCATCTACACCTTACATGGACAAACTTTCCACAGTCCCTCTCTGTCTACTTTGTCGTAAGCTTTTTCCAGATCCATGAATGCCATAAACACCTTATGGTGCTTCTCACAAGCCTTCTCTGCTGTCTGTCTCACTGCAAATACTTGATCCAAACATCCTCTGCCACTCCTAAATCCACCCTATTCATCACTCACTAGGACTTCTGATATCTCTCTTAGTTTATAATAATTCTTCCATATACATTCCCTACCACATTCAATAAAGTTCTGCCACGATAATTCTTGCACTCACTTCGCTCACTTTTATTTTTGTACAGGAGTACAATCACAGCCTTTTCCACTCTGCAGGCACAGTCCATGCCTTCTTACATATCTCCAACAAGTACTCCATTCCACTATGTTCACAACACTTAAGCATCTCTGCATACACCTCATCAACCCCAGCTGCTTTCCCATTTTGGAGCCGCTTCACAGCACTCTTCACCAGTGGGAGTGTCACGTCTCCTGGCACTGGATTCCTTCTCTGCACACCCGCCAAACCAATCATATTTACAGCCACTCTGCTCTCTCTATTCCCATTCATCAGGCTTTCAAAATATTCATTCCATCTGGTCCTTACTTCATATCCATGGGTTAATAATCTACCACCTGCATCCTTCACACCATCACATTTCTTTCCATTTTTACTTCTACATTTCCACACCTCTTTCCAGAATAACTTCCTACTTTCACAGTAGTTTGCATTCATTTTTCTTCCTAGATCATCATTTACCTCCTTCTCTTCCTCTTCACTAGTCTCTTTATGTGCTTCTTGCTCTCAATATACTCACTTCTGAATTCAACTGAAACCCTATCCTGTAACCACTTCAGCCACTTCGTCCTCTTTTCTTCCACCGCTCTCTTAACCTCCTCATCCCACCATGCCGTACATTTCTTCTTTGTTGTTACTCTTGCCTCACCACACACCACTTTAACATTCCTAACTAATCAATCCCTATAGGCATTCCATAGGCTGTCCATATCTATTTCATTCCAGTTCACTGTTTCTAACTCCTCCTCTACTTTGGTCCTGTAATCATCTGCCATTTCTTTGATCCTCAGCTTCTAAACTTTCAGTCTTTCTCCCTGACTGCTCCTCTCTCCTGATCCACCTCATTCTTCTCAGCTTGATCTTGCACACCACAGTCATATGATCTGACAGACCTCCACATCATCTCCTCACGGCCCTCGTATCAGCAACCATTCTCATCATCGACCTCTCTACGAGCACCTAATCAATCAGGCTTCTTTCAACACGATCCCCGTTTCCTCTGTACCATGTAAATTTTTGTGCATCTTTGTATTTATAATACAAGTTACAAATGCACAACCTCCTTTCCTGACACATATCCTTCAGTCGCTTCCTATTATTATTTTCTCCTAGTACTCCATAACAACCAATTATGCCATCCTCAGAACTAATGCCTACTCTTCTATTCATATCCCCCATTATGATCACTTTGTAGCTCCTAGGCATTTCTCCCACTACTTCATCCAGCTCATCCCAGAATCTGTCCTTCTCTCTCTCACTCCTGTCCTCACACAGTGCATATACTACTATCACTGCCACTTTCACCTTCTCAAACTTGAACCTGACATACATATACCTCGAGCTGACACATTTGTAGTCTCTCATTCCACTCTGCCACACCTCATCCATCATTTGGGCCTACCAAACAAAATAAACCCTGTTCAATCAGCCAAAGGAGAGCTCCTGAAAGACAAGCAAGCTATCCTAGAATAATGGGCACAATACTTTAGCACCTTACTGAATCGAAGAAACCCAGTGGCGTACAACATCCTTGATAACATCACAAATGCCACTCAAGCGGAAGATATTGATGTGCCGCCTACACCTGCAGAAACTGCTCAGGCCATCCGATCTCAAAAAAATAACAAATGCCTTGGCCCTGATGGCATACCATCGGGACTGATCAAGTAGGGTGGCCAGCACCTCCATAATCTCCCACTGACTATCTGGAACCTAGAACAAATTCCATCTGAATGACTTACTTCTGATATTGTAACCATCTTCAAGAAGAAAGGGGACCACTCAGATTATGAGAACACCGGAGTTATATCCCTTCTTGTGAGTGCTAGCAAAGAACTAGCCATGATAATGTTATTCAGACTAACAAAACATTTGACTGAGTCAACACTTCCTGAAACACAATGTGGATTTCTGAAGGAATAAAGTACCTATGACATTTTTTTTTAATGTGAGGAAGAAGGAACCAAAGCTGAGCCTGCAAAACTTTCCTTCCAAGAAAAAAACAAAAACAACACAAAAGAGAGCCAAATTCAAGATCCATTCATTTCGAGAGGCCTGGACACACTGTGTATAAAAGACTGGAGATCATAGGAAGTAGGAAATACAGACAGAGGGAGACAGTACCAGAGTTGACCTGTTGCATGAATGAAAGACTTTGAGTAATGGTTAGCTCTTGCATTAGATAGCTGGACAGAACAGGGATGAGAGTTTGATGCCAGACGGATGCTACGTGCCCATTGTAGAGGTGGAGGGATGTAAGCAGACAGTTCAGAGAAGCAGTGACCATTGAAGTTGCGATAGAAACGAGATAAAGAGGCAACAGTGCAGTGAACAGACAGAGGTTGAAGGGAGCCAGTAAGAGGAGGAGAGCTGATGAGACGAATAGCCTTTGACTCCGCCCTATTGAGAAGAGCTGTATGTGAGGAGCCTCCCTACACATGAAAGTTGTACTCTAAACAGGGGCGAATAAAACCCGTGTATAAAGTCAACAACCGTGCAGGGCTAAAGAAACCATGGAGTCTGCTTAGCACACCTAATCTCCTGGAAGCAGATTTTACAGGAGATGCAATATGATCTGTTCAAGATAAGTCCATGTGAATGAAACCCCAAGCATGTTCAAGGATGATGCAGGATTGAGCTGGATATTATTAACCCCTTATCTGTGGGGTGTCACTTTCGTGACGCTTGGGAGCAAGAGATCATACTGCGGGCATCACTTTTGTGATTCTGTGTTATTTTGAATTCGCCCGGGCTTTCAAGTGGTGGCTTTTATCATCTATCAGTACTGCCAATGCCCAACTCTAGTCAGCACTCCTAATCTCATCTGTACTCCCATCCATTGTTGATAATTTAGCCATTTCTCCCCATTCTTGACTCCCCTCCCTACCTCCCCTCCATTACTCTCTCCTCTCCCCTGCTCAGCCGCGCTGCTCTAAGTAAATCTTCCCCGGAATTTTCCACTGATTTCATCCATTGAAATAAGCCCTATGCCCTATTCTTATACATAATAATATATACAAAAAGAAATAAGGTAAGTGATAGTGCCATACACCTGGAATTGGCTAATCATCACCTGACAACACCTCACATGCACTCATTCGCTAATTTTCCCTGTTTATTTCCCCTTGAAATATGCCATATAATATATTCTCTTAATAAAAATATATATAAGAAAGGAAGGGAGAAGCCTAAGTGATATTTACATTCACCTGGAACTATCTATTTTATTATGTATTGTCGAGATTTCCTACCAATCATTTTTTAGCATGTACTGCAAATGTCCAACAATAATCAGCACTCCTTATCTCATCTGTACTCCCATCCATTGTTGACAATTTAGCCATTTTTCCCTGTTCTTGACTCCCCTCCCTACCTCCCCCCCATTACCCTCTCTCCCCTCCCTACCTCACCTCCATTACCCTGTCCTATTGCCTGCCCGGCCATGCTGTGGTAAGTAAATCTTCCCCGGAATTTTCCACTGATTTCATCCATTGAAATAAGCCCTATGCCCTATTCTTATACAAAATAATATATACAAAAAAGAAAAAAGGTAAGTGATAGTGCTATACACCTGGAGGTAGCTAATTATCACCTGACAACACCTCACATGCACTCGTTCGCTAATTTCCCACGGTAATTTCCCCTTTGAAATATGCCGTATAATCTATTCTCGTAATAAAAATATATATAAGAAAGGAAGGGAGAAGCCTAAGTGATATTTACATTCACCTGGAACTACCTAATTTATTAAGCATTGTCTAGATTTCCTGCCAGTCATTTCATTGCGTATATATTAGCAGCTGTCACCACGCTGACATTGGCAGCCTTTCACTGCCCCTAGGCCACCACTGCAGTCAGTTTACTGTCGTCTTTCAAGGTGAAACCATGTTGGATTCGCGCCTGTCCAATTCTGCCGCTTTTTAGCCCCATGCAAAGGGCCCTGTGACTTCAACCCCTACTAAACCTCGTGTGGAAAGGGGTAAAGGGCTAAGTGACTGCTGTGGAATGTGAACTGGCTAATTTATCAATGAAAATGATGGACAGTGACTACGATCTTTCTGGTGAGTAAAACAGTGCAAGTGGAAATGTAAATAATATGTAAATAATGTGTAAACAGCAAGTGAAAGCAATGAATGTAAATATAAGTGAACAGTGGAAAATAGTTTTATAAGTTACTGCAAGTGACAGTGTATAACACAGTGTAAATAAAATAGAAATGTAAATAATGTAAATAAAATAGAGAATGTAAATAGAAGTGTAAATGAGTAGTAAAATAAGAATACGAGTATATATCCTAGGAGTAATGAAAGTGAAAGTTTCACTCTAGCATGTATGAATAATATGAGTTATGAAAGTGAAAGTGAAAGTGACAGATTCGCTCTCAACGCTAGTATACAGGACGAGAAAGTGAATGCTACGTATTATACTGAAAGAGAAATTGAATGCCTACAGTGACAATAAACTACTATTACTGAAGAAATCTTATGGATAAAGACAGCAGATATATATGTGTTATATAGTAACAGAAAAATAAAGTGTGAGTGTTTTTATGAATAATAAATGACAGACTACCAGCGGCGAACGAGCGCAAGTGGGAAGCTGGTATGCGCTCGTAATTTTCATTGCTTTCACAGTGTGGTTTTTTTTGGAGTATGGATTCCAATCTATTTGAAAATCATAGAATAGTGGTTCTAGTGATAATATCAGGCTGTGGTAATCATATTACGGGGTGTCAGGAAGTGAAAAGTGGAGACTTCGTTACCCAACTTCAGAAGTCTCCACAAGTCCTAAGGTACTCGACGAAGGCTCAACAAACATCCCAGAAGAAAGCTAAAGGTATGTACCATAAGCAAATTTAATTATAATATTCTAGGACTAACAACTGATTTTTGGCAAATATTTTTACAAAGTCTGTTGGAGCGCGAATATCTCCGCGAGACACGCAAGGAGCGCCAAAACAAAGCCGTGGTTTAGGGGTTAAACATTACTGGGTACTCCTGTGGAAGATTTTAATGGGTTGATAGGTGTAAAAACTGAGTCTTTGATGCATTAAAAACAACAAGATTATTTCTACCCCAGTCAGAGATACGAGCCAAGTAAGACATTAGGTGAGCCATAGCCTCATCTCTTGTTTGTTGAAGCAACTGCTGAGATGGATGTTGCGGGAATCGTATGGAAAGGCGAAGGGTGGAACCATCAGCATGCGAGTCAATATGGTTAGATGTACAGCTTGGAAGATCACTGATGAATAAAAGGAAGAGAGTTGGTGATAGGACAGAGCCCTGAGGAACACCACTGTTGACAGATCTAGTAGAAGAACGATGGCCATCTACAACACCAGCTATAGAACGACCAGAAAGGAAGCTATAGATGAAGGCACAGATAGAAGGATAGTAACAGTAAGAGGGCATTTTGGAAATTAAAGATTTATTACAGACTCGATCGAAAGCCTTTGAGATGTCAAGTGCAATGGCAAAGCTTTCGCCAAAGTCCCGAAAGGAGGATGACTAGGAGTCTGAAAGGTAGGTGAGAAGATCGCCAGTGGAGCGTCCCTGACGGAACCCATACTGACGATCAGAAAGAAGGTTGTGATAGGAATGATGCTTTAAAATTTTTCTGTTAAGGATAGATTCGAAAACTTTTGAGACACAGGATGTTAAAGCAATTGGACGATAGTTAGAGGGTTGGAAATGGTCACCCTTCTTTGCAACTGGCTGAATGACAGCAAACTTCCAGCAAGAAGAAAAGGTATAAGTTGAAAGACAAAGGCAAAAGAGTTTGCCTAGGCAGGGTGTAGGCACAGAAGCACAGTTCTTGAGGACAACAGGAGGGACACAATCAGGCCCATATACCTTGTTAGTATTGAGGTCAGTGTTGGCAGAAAATACATCAGCTGAAGGAATGTTAATGTCAGCCTTGAGGAAGTCAGAGGGGGGATGTGATGGAGGAACAGCACTGGAATCGTCTAAGGTGGAATTAGAGGAAAAAGTCTGAGCAAACAGATCTGCTATGTCAATAAAAGAAATAGCTACAGAGTGTCAGGGGGGGGAAGTGAATTTAAGAATTAAAAATGCTTTGATACTGCTCGAAAGTAGAGACAAGGATATTGACTTGTAAAAATCAAGTAGTGAGATTTACTTTATGCTGGTTTACTTCGATTCTCTAAGGACGAAAATTTATAAACTTTCTCAATAGTACACAGCAGAGACTAATTATTCACGAGCGCTGATTGTTAGTACTGTTAGCCTCATGAGAAAGTGACTCCACCCTGACAAACAATAACTAATACTAATAATAATGGACAGGTTCTTGTCGGTGCTTAACTCCTGGCTGGCACAACGGATTTAAGTTTAATACAAAAGAAGTGGCCGAAATACGAGTTGTGAATAACGTAAGGAGTTTGTGCAAACTAGGAGCGGCAAACTAAATAAGCCTAATGTGGAGAAATAAAACACTATTCTAATTACATTAAGCTCAAAGAAAAGAACTGTAAATTTATTGATAACAATAAAATAAATTTACGTTATATGAATCTCAAAATGAATTCAAAAGGGGAAGAGGAATTCACGGTCACAGAGGGACTCATGAATTCAAATAACAAAAGAAGTACACTCACTCGCTCATTCAAAAGCTGATCAGACTTAAGCCTAGATAAACGAACAGAAATACTGGTCAGTGGAGGGAATGGAGCTGAAGCTACAAAAGACTGGGCATCTGCGTGATGAACACCAAGCGCTGCTATTCACTGGAAGCCCACTTCGCCAATCTCTATCTGGGTGGAGATCCAGGATATCACTGTACAATGGAGATGCTGCTCTCTACGCTGGGCACAAACGATCCTGCACTCGAGGCGCTCTAAAGCTGACTGAGTTCAAACTGGGAAAGAGGTGAGAGATGACCATGTTCACAGGAAGTAGGCGTGGCCTAACTTCAATGGTCAACGGAGAGAGGGCGAACGATATACACACGCAATAAAATCAGTCAGTGAAAGCACTAATGTCGTGCATAAGAATGGTCACTTATGAAACAGTGACAAATTTTCTGAAAACCATCCCGATCAAAGTGCATACAAGGACGGTTGGACTGAGTGATGCCCAGTGGGAATTCCACTAGAGTTCGTGGTTTTCTCACCAAAGTACAATGTCACGAATTTGTATAAATACCCAATCGCGGAATTCGTGACACAGAGCCATCAGAATAGAAAAGAGGAGGGAAGGATGATGAGGTAAAGTAGTTAGAAAGGGTTTTGGCAAAGTGCCAGAAGAAACAGGAAGAATTCGAGTTGGAGAGTTGAGAGCACTTAGTACGGATGAAATTATTTTTAGCAAAGCGAAGAACAGACTTAGCACGATTCCATGCAGAGACATAAAAAGGATGAGATTCATGGGTGGGTTGGCTTCGGTACCTTTTATAGGCCCTCTCCTTGTTGCAGATCTTTGTTGCCCCGACAGATTCAAGAGAAATTCGACGAGTAGAACCATGACTTGTATATTGTATTCACTAATCGTTCAAAAGGATTTAACGCTGTCAACAGAGAACTTTTTCTGAATGCTCTGTCAAAATTTGGAGTTCCAAACAAATTTTTTACTCTCCTAAAGAACTTGTATGACAACATGAATGCTCGTGCATCCTTAGGTGAGAGCAATCTGAACCCCTCAGTGGGGATGTGGGTGTGAAGAAAGGATGTATCCTAGCTCCTGTCATTTGCAATATCTATCACACTGCAAGCACCCTTTAAGTCACAGTTAAATAAACCCTGATGATGGAACAAAAATCATGTTCTGTCTAGTTAGCAAGTTATTTAATCTTAGACATTTTGAAGCACAGTCAAAGACTGAAATAGCTCATTTTCTAGAGCTGCAATGCACTAATGACTGCTGTCCTTGCACATACTCCAGAAGCCCTATAACATAGTCTCACCATCGTTTCCAACATAAGCTATACTATGCCATGGGGCTCCGAATACATGTCAATAAAACAGAAATGTCTCAGAGAAACAATGTAGCAGAGTCTTTAGCATTTCAGATAAATGAAGAAAATGTGAACAGGTGGAGAATTGTACCTACCTTTGATGTGTGTTCACAGAAAACATAACGTTGATGCAGAAGTCCGTGCATGAATCAACCATGCCTCAGCCTCTTTTTGGAGTCTCACATCCAGAGTGTTTGAAAACACCAACTTGAAAATCAAGATGAAGGTATCACTATATACAGCTCTATGCCTCTTCATCCTTTTATATGGTGCTCAGTCCTGAACTACTGATCAACTTCACATTAAACAGCTTGAGTCTTTTCACATTCAGTGCTTACAGTGCATCCTAAGACTCACTTGAAAGGATAAAGTTCCACACTCACAAATTCTCCCGGAGGCAAAGTCAACCACCAGAGAAACCATGCTGGTTAAAAAAGAACTTAGATGGGTCAGACACATGTTCTGCGTGCCTGAGCACCGCCTTCCATGGTAGGTTCTGTATGGCTAACTTCCTGCAGTATGTTGCAACCCTGGGGGACAGAAGAGATATAAAGATCACATAAGGTCAACTCTAAAGAAATACATCAGACCAAAAGATCTTGAAACTAGTGCCTCTTACAGAAAAAAAATCGTGAGCCCTCTGCTGTGAAGGAACCATTCATCTTGAAGAAGCTCAGAACCTTGCCAGAGAAGGGTGTAGACAACAGAGGCACAGCCAAAACGGAGTTCTTCCAGCAAACTTGACAAGATAGCTGTGTGACAAAGTTTGCGAATCCATAATTGGTATTGACAGTCACGCATGTTGGCACCAAAGACTGAGAAACACACCATCATAGTGAGTATAGTGGCCTTTGTCTTCTGTTCTAGAAAGACAAATTTAAGTATGTAAAGTAGCAGCAGCAGCAGAAGAAGAAGAAGAAGAAGAAGAAGTAGTAGTAGTAGTCGTAGTGGTGTCGTAATTTCATTTCATTTTATTTAGCATTATAATTACATAGTTTGATATCACTCTACAGTATAACATAACATTCTGTATTTAACAAAGTATATCATTCACAGCATCCCTCTACACTGTCATCATTGTTTCAGTCTACTATTATTATTCATTTCCTTGTCTACAAAGACATGTAATCCATATATGCACAAGCGGAAGTTGACTGACAATTGCTAAAAATATTCAGTAAAAAATAATATTAAATGAAAAACGATGATTTTTTATCACTTCACACGTAATAAAAATAATACTAAAAATGTTTATAGAAAATAATCCCCAAACCATATACACACAAGCGGAAGTTGACTGACAATTGTTAAAAATATTCAGTAAATATTATTAGAAGAAAAACAGAAATAATATAAATGCCCAATAAAAAGACTGATTTTAAAAAATCACTCCACACATAATAAAAATAATACTAAAAATGTTTAATTACAAAAAAAAAAAAAGATATTTTAAAAATGTATATGCTTTTAAAATATTGTACCCAATTTTTAATTAAAATTTTGTTAAAACAAAAAAGAAGAAAGTTTTTAAAAACTAAGTTATGTATTAAAAAGCAATAAAATAATAAAAGATAATAAAATTGAAAAAAAAAAATAATAAAAAGCAAAATTATAAAAGTTCAATGTCAGGTAGAATATAAAAAAAAACTTTTTAAAAAATATTTGGTTAAAATGTTTTTTAAATGTCTCCAATAAGTAAAAACTCAATTAAAAAAAAGATAAATAAATTAAAATCTACATCAATCCCACACCCATAGACAAGTGCACTAAAATCCATAGAAAATACAGTGCCCCCTCCTATCGAAATGTTTTTGTGCCCACGTTATGCGAGAGGTTATAACATCCAAACTTTCTCCAAGAACATCCACTTCATACTCATTTCTGAACAGGGAAACAACACTGTTAATAGTACGCCATTCGATAAATGTGGAATGTTAAATTTGATAAGGGGTTATGATTTTTCTTTAGTCTCTTGATGTACCTGGCTTGGGTCAGAGTTGTGTGGTGTTTAAGTAGCATCTGATTGCTGTTATTAGCCGTTATACGGGTACTAGGATGAATAGGAAAACCACACATTATTTTCACAGCCTTACTGTATGCCACTTCAAAACATTTAAAAATATTTGTTTTAAAAATATTTGCATTCCATAAAGGAAAACCATACTGTGGAACACTATGAATTAAATAAGAATAAAAAGGTATCAATATTTACATGACTAAAATACCTAAAAACAGTGTTAAAAGAGGCATAAAAGTTATTCGTCCTAAACTCTATATTATTAAAATTACTAAAATTATATAAAATATAACGTCCCAAATATTTATAGCAGTTTACCACTTCAGTGTGGTCACTGTTCAAGTTTAAAGTATCACCTATAAAAGCTTAATTTTGTCTAAAACATATACATTTAGTTTTTTCTTCATTAGTAACTAAATTGTGGTCTTCTATACACAGGGGCGCAACCAGAAATATAATTTGTGGGTGGGGGGGGGAACAATGACTAACCATGAGAAATATAAAAACACAATGCACTTCACCATTTGGGTTGATGTATGGCAAAATCACCCATCTTGCTGTTTTTTTTATTACCTCGATACTAAAAAAAAAAAAAAAAAAAAAAATCGAATATCTGTCTTGCACCTAAAGTAACGTAAGTCTTAAGAAGTATATGTATACACAAGGCTTTTTACTCAGAATTGCATATTTTTTCAGTTCTCCAAATATGTGACATACCGAGTATTACACCCAGGATTAAACAAGTATTCAACACTTAAGATTCGCAGTCTATTCTCGAACACACATAGAAATTTCGGGTGGGGGGGCCGGGCCCCCATACCCCCCCCCCGGCTGCATCACTGTCTATACAGGAACACTGAGTGGCATACAAAATCTCCATACCTGCCAGTGACCCAACAAGAAGAACTAAATCATCTGCATATGCCATTATATTAAGCTTAAATATACCAAAAGTACATCCTTCATTGCATATTGAGATATTATTGATAATATCATTGATGTAAAAAAAAAGAAAATGGTGAAAGAACCCCTTCTTTTCTCACACCTTGATCTATATAGCAGTACTTACTGCTGCTGCCCTGCCTGTTAATATTGACCATCTGATTTCTCATATAATGCATTATAATTAAGGTTATATCTATTGGAACATTAGAATTAAGTAGTTTTTTTCCAAGCATTATGTGGTCAATTATATTAAAGCTTTGCGTAGATCAACAAAAGAGAGCTATAGGGGAGCTCAAAGATGCGTATGATGCCATTACCGCCTTTAATAAATAGCATGCATCAGTGGTTGATGATCCTCTTGTAAAGCCAAACTGCCTTAAATTCATATTTACCTTTTTCATTAAAATGTCTAGAATCAAAAGCTCAAAAATTTTCAAAAGACATGAGGACTGCATTACAGGCCTGTAATTCATGGACTCAGCAGTATTCTTTTTGTCCTTAGGAATGGGACTGATAATGCCCTTCAGTAAAGCACTAGGGAGATAGCAGGGGGTAAAACAAACATTGTAAAAACCAGCTAGGGTGCATAAAAATTTTCTGAAGCATGTTTTAAAAATACTGAGTGTATACCATCATGGCCAACACCTATATTTAGCTTAGAAATTACTTTTTAGAGTGATTGTGCTGAAGTTCTTAAGTGCAACTTATTTCTTCCAGGTCACTGATTTTTTAGGTCTGTAATACAGTTATTCTCACTCATTTCATCCATTGAAGATTGATTTGATAAAAATCTTTCCAAAAATATATTTGCAATTTCTGATTTATCACTGCCGCCATCTATCACATCAGTGATTTTCTGCTTCCCCTGATCTTCACTTCTTTCCAAAACTAAGTCTTATTCCTAAAAGTAATTTTTTGTATAAGTGACTGGCATATCTCCCTGTGCTTGTTTAATTTACAATCATTTAGGGCTCGTTTAAAATCTCTTCTACTATTTAGCATTGCTTCATGATGTGGAGTACCCAATTTTCTGCCACCTCTCACCCAGGCCAAGTAATTATGTCTTGCAACAGTATGTAAATGCTTGACATTTCTATTCCCAACCAGCAGTTACCTTGCATTTATTTGTATTCACAAATTTACACCTAAAGCCATCACTTGCAGTGTATATACTATTAGCTATAGCACTGTACATATCATCGATGTCTTTCAAGTGATCAAGACGGCGGCATCCAGGTACATGGCAGCTGTGTACAGTAAAATTATTAAGTGCATCTATGTGACTATCCACAATGACATTATTATTACTCAGGTCTTCCACGTTTGACTTATTCCAATTCACAAATGCCTGTTTTTCATCATCATGTGTTGCTTTTACATTTTTTCTTCAGGTGCATTGGCAAACAGAAATTCTAATACTACCTCTATTTATGGTTTAAAATATTAACATCTGTTACCGTAAAATCATTATGGACTTTTCCTATATAATGGTCTAACCATTTACTAGCAGTAGTGCCATAACCTGTGAATGTAACTGAGTCCTGATCTAAGGCATCAACATCAAAACATACAAGAGAGTTCCCGATCATAAAATTATTTAAGTTTCTCCATGCCCTACCATAAAAAGGATCTGCATTAAAATCACCAATAAAATATATTGAATCAGTGTTAAAATCATTGATAAAATTCTGCAAAACTGATAATGTCTCCATATACTTATTTAATGTAGAGATTTGCCAGAGATCACTATTCAAGTAAACATTTACAAATATACTACATTTACCACATACTATCTATCTATCTATCTATTGCCAGACGCCTCAATCCCGTTTCGGGTGGCCACAAACAAATCGCCTCCAAATCGCCCTGTCCCCCGCCATTTCACTGCCCTGCTCCCAACTCACACACCCCTCTCTCATATACCTCTCCACCCCATCACTCCATCTCATTCTCGGCCTCCCCCTCCCTCTTCCCCCCTCCACGTCACTCACATACACTCTCTTCGTCACTCTATCACCCTCCATCCTCTCCACATGGCCAAACCACCTCAGTGTGTTCCTCATAACGCTTCCTATCACATCCACATCCACACCACAACGCTCCTTTATATCCTAATTCATCACCCTGTCTCTCCATGTGACTCCACAGGCTCCTCTTAAATAACTCATTTCCACTGCTCTCACTCTTGACTTGTGTCCTTCCAACAACGTCCAAGCTTCACTTCAGTATGTTAGAGTTGGTATCACAATACTGTCATGTAGTAACTTTTTCACTTCCATGCTCACTTCCCTGTTTCTTATCACTGCTTTCAAAGAACCAGCAACCTTTCTTCCCTGCTGTACCCTTTCAAGCACTTCACCCTCCAAACCTCCATCCTTACTCATCACACTACCCAAGTACTTAAATGTACTCACATTTTCCAATTCCTCACCATCCAACCTCGCTGTACATTCACTGACTTCACCTCTCTCAAAGACCATCACTTTACTCTTCCCTACATTCGCCTTTAGATTCCGTTTCTTACACACTCTCCCAAATTCATCCACCAAGCCTTGCAGCTCCCCTTCGTCTTCACTCAACAACACAGTATCATCTGCAAACAACAGTATAGGGAGTTTCCAAACACTATCCTCTCTCACCAGGGCCACTGCAACATCCACTACCCTACCTTGTACCTCTTTTATTACCCCATCCATGTACAGATTGAACAACCATGGAGACATTACACATCCCTGTTTCAACCCAACTTTCAAAGAGAAAAATTCACTTAGTTCACCATCCACACGCACTGCAGCCTTCGCACCATCATACATACTCTTCACAGGATTCAACAACTTCCCATCTACTCCATATATTCTTAACACTTTCCACAATCCTTATCTATCCACGCTGTCATATGCTTTCTCCAAATCCATGAAAGCCGCATACAACTTCTTTCCCTTCTCTAGAAACTTTTCCACTAAAGATCTAAGAATGAATATCTGATCTACACAACCTCTTCCCTTCCTAAAGCCTCCCTGTTCTTCTCCAACTAATTTCTCTGTTCTTTAACTCTGTCAATAAGTATCCTACCATACACATTTCCTATTATACTAAGAAGACAAATGCCCCTATGATTACCACACACTTCTTTTTCCCCTTTTCCTTTGTACAAGGGAATAATTATACCTAACTTCCAATCCTCCGGGACTCTACCTTCCTCCCAGGCCAATCTGCACATCTTGCACATCCATTCTACTACTATCTCTCCCCCATGCTTCAGCATTTCACCACACAATCCATCAATTCCTGGGGCTTTCCCCAATTTAACTTTCTTCATTGCTTCCACAACTTCTATCCTACTGATTTCTTCCTGTCCTCTCACCTCTCCCCTTCTCCCAGCCATTCCCCAGCCACTTATACTCGCATTACTTCCATCCTCTATGTTCAACAATTCCTTAGAGTGTTCTCTCCATCTGCTCACTTTTTCTCCCTTCTCCACTAGTAATAAACCATTTTTATCTTTCACTCCCGTGCTAACTTCACTTCCACCCTGTTTTACTCTTTTCACCTCTTTCCAGAACATTTTCTTACAGTCCCTCCACTTTACACTCAAATTCCTTCCAAATTCCTCATCCACTCTCTTACTCTCTCTTCCTAATCTTTTCGCCTCTCTCTTTCTTTCTACATATAACTCTCTCTTCCGCCTCTCAACTTCTTCCACGCTCCTATTTCTCATCCATTCATTGTATGCTTTCTTCTTTTGTGCCACAGCCTGTTTCACTTCTTCAGTCCACCATGCTGTTCCTTGCACCCCCCTCCGTCTTCTCTTCCTTCCACACACCACATAACATGCTGCACATATTTCTTATGTAAATATTCTACACACACCTTCCACGTCTCCCATCTGCCCCAATTCATATTTGCCCAATCGTTCCTCCACTTCTCTCTTATACTCTGCCTTTTTCTCATCCTTTTGTAACCTTTCCATTCTCCTTGCAACTACTCCTTCCTCTTGTCTTTCCTTTCTTCTATTCCTCCATCTTTCTTGGATTCTAATTCTGGCCACCACCAAGTTGTGGTCAGAAAGTCCACTTCCCCAACCTCTATAAACTCTTGCATCCATTACACATCTTCGCATCCTTTCATCCACACACACATAATCAATCATTCCCTTCCTTTCATTCAGTTCACCACCCACCCTTCTCATCACGCACCATGTATACCTGTGGATCATTTTATGCTTGAAGAGGGTACTGGCTATCACCAACCCCCTCCCAGCACAAATGTCCACTAACGCACTCCCATTCTCATCTATCTCAGCAGGCACACCCCACTCACCAACTATTCCATCCACCTTCACATTCCCAACTTTACCATTCATATCACCAATCAAAAACACTCTCTCATTCCTTCCAAACTTTTCCATGCACACTTCTACATTTGTCCAAAACTCTTCTCTCACTCTTCTAGCACGATCTTTCGTTGGCGCATACACACACACACACACACACACAATCGCCCACATTTGTATTCCAACTTTCAACTTTACCCACACAATCCTTGATCCAACTGATCCATACTGTCTTATGCTCCTCTTCCATCTTTTACTCACAACTATACATACTCCTTTCTTTGCCCTCTCATTCTCACCTACTCCTGCACATATACCCCATCCATATTCCCATTCTCTCACACTTTCTCCTCTCCATTTTGTTTCAGTTATTCCACATCCATCCACTTTCACACCCTCAAGCACCTGGGCAATCTCTCTCTCTTTCACCTCATCATTCGCTCCCCTTACATTCCACGTTCCGATAACCACGTCCTTTGTCCGGTCCTTGGTCGTCATCGTTTGGTCAGTCCTTGTCCGAGGCTTATGGTTTGTTTTTTTAGTTAGTTGTTTTCCGGGGAGGGGCACTAACCCTCCGCCAACCCTTTTAGTCGCCTTTTACGACAAGCAGGGATACTGCGGGAGTATTCTTGAAAAAAAAACTCTACCCCCACAGTATTGCCATTCCTCCTTCTGGCCTACCTGCCATGGCAGTTAGGACTTTATCTGAATAAGTTGCTCCAACCCCAATACAGTTATAATGTTCATCAATATAATCAAGAATTCCAAGTTTATCTTCTACAACAAAAGTTTCTTGTAAAAATATTATATCATACAAAGATGCCGTTAAGTCCCTAATCAAGTTTATATTTTTCTTTAGTGAGCAACAGTTAAAAGAACCAGTTTTAATTAGACTCGCAGTCATTATGTACATTTAAGTCACAAAATTATTTCTTAAAAATCAGAAAAAAAAAATTCACCAAGACAAGTATATGGAATAAAAAAAAGTTACAATGTCTTAGTATTAAAAAGATCACAAAGAAGTAAATAAAAAGATGTTAATGATAAAAAAAAAATATCAACTTGTATAAATAAAACCGATGTAAATTAAAATAGAAAAGAATAAATGCTAAAAAAAATCATTAGTCACAGATTTTTAAAAATAACAACAATGACTAATAAAAAAATTAAAGCAGGAAATAAGACAATAAATTAAAAGCCTGTGTGTTCAGTCCAATAAAACCGCTTATGCCACAAAGAAAAATTAGTTAATAGCACCAGCAATAGTTTTATAATTTTTCTTCCCAGTTCAGTTATAAAACTTGTCAACTATGATATCCTCAGGCCATAATTCTGGCTTAAATAACTTATCCTTTTCTGCAATATTCAAAGTAACTTTATATGGTAAGCTCTGAATTCATTATATGCTCTGAGATTGAATTTATTATTACTCCAAACATATCAGTAATATACGTCTGAATATCATTACTCTTTACCTCTTTATCCACTCTGCCAGTGAAAACATCAACTAATTTAGTGGCTTCCTTAAAAGATGTACCATCATACTTTCTTATACCTTTAACGACAGGCTGAGTTCTGTTAAAACCATTTTTCTCTTTCCTTGACTGTACCAAAGCTCATTTTTCCTATGGGACTGTGACACTATCCCCCTTCACCTGGGTCATCTGACGCACACCTTGTTGTGGGGTGTGAGGAGTGCGGTGCACACCCTTGCTGATGGCCCCAGTGCCGCGGTCTGTAACACAGGGTGCTGGGCTGCGCACATCACTGCATCACCATTCCTAATACCCAAACTCCTTGCATTCATTCTGCCTGCATTTTCCATTATCATTTCCGCATTTCTAGTGCTTCTGACATCATCACATTCCCTTTCATTAATAGCACTTCCCCTGTTCCTTCCACCATCCTCCTCAGCAACTCCTCTGTCACTCCAGTTTCCCACAGAACCAACGCCTCCCACCTCCATTTCCACGTTAATAGATGAGTGTCCTGACACCACATCGGCATACTCCCTGTTTCTGAAAGTTGGAAGGTCAAGGACGTCAGCTTCTGTCATTGTCATGTCCCGTGTAACTTCTTGTATGACATCCCTAATAGCCTCTTGTAACCCCAATATAGCAGAACCAAACTTAGATTTACGGTCACTCACGTCTGCACGTACCTGCCTTAGGGCAGTGTCACACTGGGACAAAAGTGGCTAACATGCGACCCGCTAGCCGAACTGACTCACGGTGAGTGAGATTTCGCTTGTGAGGCGAAATGGATAACAATTCTCCCTCACAGCTTGTTGGTGAGATTAAAACTCAAATGAGCCTATATTAATTTTGTAATTGGTAAGAAAAAATTCCGTTATTCACAGAAAGAAACTTTAAAATTGTTAAGTAAATACAATTTAATTCTTGTGGTTTTTATTCACTTTTATTTTTTTCTTGTAACATGAATAAATATAAGGACACACGTGTGACCAGCCCACGGAGGCTGTCTGTTTTATCTCCGAACAACAAGTAGAAATCAGATTTCAACATGGATCCTGCGGCAAGGAAAACTGTAGTAGACTGCTCTGTGGCTCTGGAGTTGCTAAAGTTAGGAGGTCGCAGAAACTGAGGAAAAGGGGGTGGGTACTCCGTGGTGGTTTGTTTACAAATGACCACGAAGCGCCAAGGCAAACAACACTGTTAGCCATTTCGGCTCGCAGAAACACACGAGTGTGACGGACACTTGACTCTGCTAGCCATTTTGGCTTGCAAAAGTGGCTCGCATGTTAGCAACTTTTGGTCTAGTGTGACGCCACCTTTACGGTATCAGCTGTGTTTACGATCGCCATTGTCATGTTCAGTTTTGGGGAGACACTCACTTATTCTTGCCAGCTCTGCAGACAGAGTTGATAGCAATGGAGCAAAAATTTCAAACCCGATAGGAGGCAATCTTCTGTAAGATTCACTCACAAATTTGTACTCTTTTGAGTTCTTAATTTCAGCATGCAGGTCCAGATCATCGAAGTCTACTTTTTTTGTCAGGTTCCCAGCGGCATGCCAGATCCTTCTTCGGAATGTTACATAACGTTTCTCTTCCTTTCTTTATTTCATCATTGGAATAAAAGGAGAGTATAATTTCTGTTAGTGAATGTGGTGGATAATCCTTTCTAGCTGAATGCAGAAAGCATAAGAGACTGTTTACAACATATTGCTCCATTGTAAATATTCACTGGCAACTCACACCACGTTGAGTACACCGCTTCCCGTCCGATCAGTGAAGTTAAGCAACGTTGGGTCTGGTTAGTACTTGGATGGGTGACCGCCTGGGAACACCAGATGCTGTTGGCATAACGTTCTCCCTACGTGTCAAGTGGGGTTGGTGGAGGATTAGTGCCCCTCCCTGTAAAACAATTAACTCTAAGCCTTGACCACCCCGTTTGGGATACATGGCGTCTGGCAATGAATGAATGAAATGAAACTCACAGTTACATGGCTCCATAGGCTAGCATTGCACATTAAAAAACTGTCTCCCACCATACTCATATAACACTATTAAGATATTAAATTAAAAATATTCAGAGGAAAGTCATAACTCACTGGAAGGAAACAATAATAACGTCCAAGCAAGATGTGATATTGCTGAGCAGACATCCATGACAGCTTGAATCCATAAACACTGGCAGTCTTGTTCGCTAACAGCTGCAAATCCTTCTTGTGCTTAATTTTCCCACAAAGTCGTCGTCATGTAGGGATGTTGGATATCTTTAAACATCTGTAGATAATGCGCTAAACTCTAAGAAATGTCATAGTCTTTAAATATTAAAGAAAAATACCGGAGTTCTCTCACCAAGGCTTGACCTGCTAGGCCCTCTAGTAGTAGTAGTAGTAGTAGCAGTAGGAGTAAGAGTAGTAGTGGAAATAGTAATAGAAGTTGTTTTTAAACCCAGCCTCAACTGAAAGTGACAGTGGACGCTGAAGTTGGCCTTCTCCTGCAGGTCTGCCATTCTGGTTTTGGGGGATTGGGAGGAGATAAGGGACGTCTATATAATCAGCGCCACTACATGCAGGCGTGCGTCTCCACCATCACATCTTTTTGTGTATAGTATTTTTCACCTCTGATACTCCTTACTGACAAAGCATTACAACCTGGCCAGATCAGTAAGATCCCATCCAGTTTTGACAGGTTTAGTTCTCAAAGATGCCTTCTTACTTATCTGAACGTGAACAAATGGGCCTCAGCCTGATCCTGCATCCCACCAGCCTCCCTGACTAGAGAGAGAGACAGAGAGAGAGTGAGTTGTGGTCGGTGAGTGGGGCCATTCTGTAATATCGGTACCACCACGTGAACGCAATCGTCTCCTGCACAGATCAGTGTAAAAATAAATAAATAAGTAAATTAATATATCACAACAGCTGTACTTATGCAGCATTATCAAACACTAAGCCATCTGTCTAAACAATGGTCTCTCTCTCTCTCTCTCTCTCTCTCTCTCAGTTAGCTACATTAACTTTTAGCCCACTGCATCCTGACCGATTTCTCACCAATGCCCCCCGCCCCCAATCCCGAACAATTTTGGATTTTTTTTTTTTTTTGGCTCAAACCTCCGCAATGGGAAATCACAAAAAGAGTGCTCACCTGAGCTTAGAAGTGCACTGTACAAACGACCCTCCCCACACCTGGTACCATCTTCTCTGCAGCCGCAGTGCAGCTCTCATGTATTTTATGATAAAGGTAACTACTGCAAACCACTCAGAAGTGGTAGATATTTGTTCATTTGGTACAAATATATATGTAGTACAAGAACATATTGGTTTTCACACAATAATATTGGCGATATAAGCATTGTTTCACTCACTGAACACATCAACATACCACACCTTCCTTGGCAACGTCACCTCATCACTTTGGTTCGTTTCTTCCTCTGGCGCCACGTAATCATTGTCCTCCACATCGTCATCGTTTGGGGCATCACTTTCGCCTTGAATTTCGTCATTAGAGAGACCGTGGGGTGATATGTCTTTACTGGCCAAGTCACTGCTAACAGGTGAGTTGCCGAGACAATGGCGTGCAGAGGGGAGGGCGGTCATGTGGGGTCAGGCGGTGATGCCGCCTGGCAGGGGGTATGGGAAGGTCTCCCACATATGCCTTCCAAAAATCACCTGCGAATCTTGAAAAATGTGCAAATGATGGACCTCACAATTGCAGAACTTACCAGTAAGTCAACGGGTGTCAGCGTGAAAGAAAGTTGTGACATGCATATGTTGATGGGACGTGGCGGGATAGGCAATGCAGGTCACAAATATTCACACTTCTCTAAATCAGTCTATAACACTTTTTCATAATGACGATGTATAGGACCTTCATTTTTTCAATAAAATAAACAATGGAAGGAGTATTATTTTATGTTTATTACACAGGCACAGTCCATGCCTTCTTACATATCTCCAACAAGTACTCCATTCCACTATGTTCACAACACTTAAGCATCTCTGCATACACCTCATCAACCCCAGCTGCTTTCCCATTTTGGAGCCGCTTCACAGCACTCTTCACCAGTAGGAGTGTCACGTCTCCTGGCACTGGATTCCTTCTCTGCACACCCGCCAAACCAATCATATTTACAGCCACTCTGCTCTCTCTATTCCCATTCATCAGGCTTTCAAAATATTCATTCCATCTGGTCCTTACTTCATATCCATGGGTTAATAATCTGCCACCTGCATCCTTCACACCATCACATTTCTTTCCATTTTTACTTCTACATTTCCACACCTCTTTCCAGAATAACTTCCTAATTTCACAGTAGTTTGCATTCATTTTTCTTCCTAGATCATCATTTACCTCCTTCTCTTCCTCTTCACTAGTCTCTTTATGTGCTTCTTGCTCTCAATATACTCACTTCTGAATTCAACTGAAACCCTATCCTGTAACCACTTCAGCCACTTCGTCCTCTTTTCTTCCACCGCTCTCTTAACCTCCTCATCCCACCATGCCGTACATTTCTTCTTTGTTGTTACTCTTGCCTCACCACACACCACTTTAACATTCCTAACTAATCAATCCCTATAGGCATTCCATAGGCTGTCCATATCTATTTCATTCCAGTTCACTGTTTCTAACTCCTCCTCTACTTTGGTCCTGTAATCATCTGCCATTTCTTTGATCCTCAGCTTCTAAACTTTCAGTCTTTCTCCCTGACTGCTCCTCTCTCCTGATCCACCTCATTCTTCTCAGCTTGATCTTGCACACCACAGTCATATGATCTGACAGACCTCCACATCATCTCCTCACGGCCCTCGTATCAGCAACCATTCTCATCATCGACCTCTCTACGAGCACCTAATCAATCAGGCTTCTTTCAACACGATCCCCGTTTCCTCTGTACCATGTATATTTATGTGCATCTTTGTATTTGTAATACAAGTTACAAATGCACAACCTCCTTTCCTGACACATATCCTTCAGTCGCTTCCTATTATTATTTTCTCCTAGTACTCCATAACAACCCATTATGCCATCCTCAGAACTAATGCCTACTCTTCTATTCATATCCCCCATTATGATCACTTTGTAGCTCCTAGGCATTTCTCCCACTACTTCATCCAGCTCATCCCAGAATCTGTCCTTCTCTCTCTCACTCCTGTCCTCACACAGTGCATATACTACTATCACTGCCACTTTCACCTTCTCAAACTTGAACCTGACATACATATACCTCGAGCTGACACATTTGTAGTCTCTCATTCCACTCTGCCACACCTCATCCATCATTTGGGCCTACCAAACAAAATAAACCCTGTTCAATCAGCCAAAGGAGAGCTCCTGAAAGACAAGCAAGCTATCCTAGAATAATGGGCACAATACTTTAGCACCTTACTGAATCGAAGAAACCCAGTGGCGTACAACATCCTTGATAACATCACAAATGCCACTCAAGCGGAAGATATTGATGTGCCGCCTACACCTGCAGAAACTGCTCAGGCCATCCGATCTCAAAAAAATAACAAATGCCTTGGCCCTGATGGCATACCATCGGGACTGATCAAGTAGGGTGGCCAGCACCTCCATAATCTCCCACTGACTATCTGGAACCTAGAACAAATTCCATCTGAATGACTTACTTCTGATATTGTAACCATCTTCAAGAAGAAAGGGGACCACTCAGATTATGAGAACACTGGAGTTATATCCCTTCTTGTGAGTGCTAGCAAAGAACTAGCCATGATAATGCTATTCAGACTAACAAAACATTAGACTGAGTCAACACTTTCTGAAACACAATGTGGATTTCTGAAGGAATGAAGTACCTATGACATATTTTTTAATGTGAGGAAGAAGGAACCAAAGGCTGAGCCTGCAAAACTTTCCTTCCAAGAAAAAAACAAAAACAACACAAAAGAGAGCCAAATTCAAGATCCATTCATTTCGAGAGGCCTGGACACACTGTGTATAAAAGACTGGAGATCATAGGAAGTAGGAAATACAGACAGAGGGAGACAGTACCAGAGTTGACCTGTTGCATGAATGAAAGACTTTGAGTAACGGTTAGCTCTTGCATTAGATAGCTGGACAGAAAAGGGATGAGAGTTTGATGCCAGACGGATGCTACGTGCCCATTGTAGAGGTGGAGGGATGTAAGCAGACAGTTCAGAGAAGCAGTGACCATTGAAGTTGCGATAGAAACGAGATAAAGAGGCAACAGTGCAGTGAACAGACAGAGGTTGAAGGGAGCCAGTAAGAGGAGGAGAGCTGATGAGACGAATAGCCTTTGACTCCGCCCTATTGAGAAGAGCTGTATGTGAGGAGCCTCCCTACACATGAAAGTTGTACTCTAAACAGGGGCGAATAAAACCCGTGTATAAAGTCAACAACTGTGCAGGGCTAAAGAAACCATGGAGTCTGCTTAGCACACCTAATCTCCTGGAAGCAGATTTTACAGGAGATGCAATATGATCTGTTCAAGATAAGTCCATGTGAATGAAACCCCAAGCATGTTCAAGGATGATGCAGGATTGAGCTGGATATTATTAACCCCTTATCTGTGGGGTGTCACTTTCGTGACGCTTGGGAGCAAGAGATCATACTGCGGGCATCACTTTTGTGATTCTGTGTTATTTTGAATTCGCCCGGGCTTTCAAGTGGTGGCTTTTATCATCTATCAGTACTGCCAATGCCCAACTCTAGTCAGCACTCCTAATCTCATCTGTACTCCCATCCATTGTTGATAATTTAGCCATTTCTCCCCATTCTTGACTCCCCTCCCTACCTCCCCTCCATTACTCTCTCCTCTCCCCTGCTCAGCCGCGCTGCTCTAAGTAAATCTTCCCCGGAATTTTCCA
This sequence comes from Coenobita brevimanus, assembly GCF_032717465.1. Lineage (NCBI taxonomy): Eukaryota > Metazoa > Arthropoda > Malacostraca > Decapoda > Coenobitidae > Coenobita > Coenobita brevimanus. The sequence continues at coordinate 28,059,167 of NC_136978.1, forward strand.
CTGATTTCATCCATTGAAATAAGCCCTATGCCCTATTCTTATACATAATAATATATACAAAAAAGAAATAAGGTAAGTGATAGTGCCATACACCTGGAATTGGCTAATCATCACCTGACAACACCTCACATGCACTCATTCGCTAATTTTCCCTGTTTATTTCCCCTTGAAATATGCCATATAATATATTCTCTTAATAAAAATATATATAAGAAAGGAAGGGAGAAGCCTAAGTGATATTTACATTCACCTGGAACTATCTATTTTATTATGTATTGTCGAGATTTCCTACCAATCATTTTTTAGCATGTACTGCAAATGTCCAACAATAATCAGCACTCCTTATCTCATCTGTACTCCCATCCATTGTTGACAATTTAGCCATTTTTCCCTGTTCTTGACTCCCCTCCCTACCTCCCCCCCATTACCCTCTCTCCCCTCCCTACCTCACCTCCATTACCCTGTCCTATTGCCTGCCCGGCCATGCTGTGGTAAGTAAATCTTCCCCGGAATTTTCCACTGATTTCATCCATTGAAATAAGCCCTATGCCCTATTCTTATACAAAATAATATATACAAAAAAGAAAAAAGGTAAGTGATAGTGCTATACACCTGGAGGTAGCTAATTATCACCTGACAACACCTCACATGCACTCGTTCGCTAATTTCCCACGGTAATTTCCCCTTTGAAATATGCCGTATAATCTATTCTCGTAATAAAAATATATATAAGAAAGGAAGGGAGAAGCCTAAGTGATATTTACATTCACCTGGAACTACCTAATTTATTAAGCATTGTCTAGATTTCCTGCCAGTCATTTCATTGCGTATATATTAGCAGCTGTCACCACGCTGACATTGGCAGCCTTTCACTGCCCCTAGGCCACCACTGCAGTCAGTTTACTGTCGTCTTTCAAGGTGAAACCATGTTGGATTCGCGCCTGTCCAATTCTGCCGCTTTTTAGCCCCATGCAAAGGGCCCTGTGACTTCAACCCCTACTAAACCTCGTGTGGAAAGGGGTAAAGGGCTAAGTGACTGCTGTGGAATGTGAACTGGCTAATTTATCAATGAAAATGATGGACAGTGACTACGATCTTTCTGGTGAGTAAAACAGTGCAAGTGGAAATGTAAATAATATGTAAATAATGTGTAAACAGCAAGTGAAAGCAATGAATGTAAATATAAGTGAACAGTGGAAAATAGTTTTATAAGTTACTGCAAGTGACAGTGTATAACACAGTGTAAATAAAATAGAAATGTAAATAATGTAAATAAAATAGAGAATGTAAATAGAAGTGTAAATGAGTAGTAAAATAAGAATACGAGTATATATCCTAGGAGTAATGAAAGTGAAAGTTTCACTCTAGCATGTATGAATAATATGAGTTATGAAAGTGAAAGTGAAAGTGACAGATTCGCTCTCAACGCTAGTATACAGGACGAGAAAGTGAATGCTACGTATTATACTGAAAGAGAAATTGAATGCCTACAGTGACAATAAACTACTATTACTGAAGAAATCTTATGGATAAAGACAGCAGATATATATGTGTTATATAGTAACAGAAAAATAAAGTGTGAGTGTTTTTATGAATAATAAATGACAGACTACCAGCGGCGAACGAGCGCAAGTGGGAAGCTGGTATGCGCTCGTAATTTTCATTGCTTTCACAGTGTGGTTTTTTTTGGAGTATGGATTCCAATCTATTTGAAAATCATAGAATAGTGGTTCTAGTGATAATATCAGGCTGTGGTAATCATATTACGGGGTGTCAGGAAGTGAAAAGTGGAGACTTCGTTACCCAACTTCAGAAGTCTCCACAAGTCCTAAGGTACTCGACGAAGGCTCAACAAACATCCCAGAAGAAAGCTAAAGGTATGTACCATAAGCAAATTTAATTATAATATTCTAGGACTAACAACTGATTTTTGGCAAATATTTTTACAAAGTCTGTTGGAGCGCGAATATCTCCGCGAGACACGCAAGGAGCGCCAAAACAAAGCCGTGGTTTAGGGGTTAAACATTACTGGGTACTCCTGTGGAAGATTTTAATGGGTTGATAGGTGTAAAAACTGAGTCTTTGATGCATTAAAAACAACAAGATTATTTCTACCCCAGTCAGAGATACGAGCCAAGTAAGACATTAGGTGAGCCATAGCCTCATCTCTTGTTTGTTGAAGCAACTGCTGAGATGGATGTTGCGGGAATCGTATGGAAAGGCGAAGGGTGGAACCATCAGCATGCGAGTCAATATGGTTAGATGTACAGCTTGGAAGATCACTGATGAATAAAAGGAAGAGAGTTGGTGATAGGACAGAGCCCTGAGGAACACCACTGTTGACAGATCTAGTAGAAGAACGATGGCCATCTACAACACCAGCTATAGAACGACCAGAAAGGAAGCTATAGATGAAGGCACAGATAGAAGGATAGTAACAGTAAGAGGGCATTTTGGAAATTAAAGATTTATTACAGACTCGATCGAAAGCCTTTGAGATGTCAAGTGCAATGGCAAAGCTTTCGCCAAAGTCCCGAAAGGAGGATGACTAGGAGTCTGAAAGGTAGGTGAGAAGATCGCCAGTGGAGCGTCCCTGACGGAACCCATACTGACGATCAGAAAGAAGGTTGTGATAGGAATGATGCTTTAAAATTTTTCTGTTAAGGATAGATTCGAAAACTTTTGAGACACAGGATGTTAAAGCAATTGGACGATAGTTAGAGGGTTGGAAATGGTCACCCTTCTTTGCAACTGGCTGAATGACAGCAAACTTCCAGCAAGAAGAAAAGGTATAAGTTGAAAGACAAAGGCAAAAGAGTTTACCTAGGCAGGGTGTAAGCACAGAAGCACAGTTCTTGAGGACAACAGGAGGGACACAATCAGGCCCATATACCTTGTTAGTATTGAGGTCAGTGTTGGCAGAAAATACATCAGCTGAAGGAATTTTAATGTCAACCTTGAGGAAGTCAGAGGGGGGAAGTGATGGAGGAACAGCACTGGAATCGTCTAAGGTGGAATTAGAGGAAAAAGTCTGAGCAAACAGATCTGCTATGTCAATAAATGAAATAGCTACAGAGTGTCACGGGGGGGAAGTGAATTTAAGAATTAAAAATGCTTTGATACTGCTCGAAAGTAGAGACAAGGATATTGACTTGTAAAAATCAAGTAGTGAGATTTACTTTATGCTGGTTTACTTCGATTCTCTAAGGACGAAAATTTATAAACTTTCTCAATAGTACACAGCAGAGACTAATTATTCACGAGCGCTGATTGTTAGTACTGTTAGCCTCATGAGAAAGTGACTCCACCCTGACAAACAATAACTAATACTAATAATAATGGACAGGTTCTTGTCGGTGCTTAACTCCTGGCTGGCACAACGGATTTAAGTTTAATACAAAAGAAGTGGCCGAAATACGAGTTGTGAATAACGTAAGGAGTTTGTGCAAACTAGGAGCGGCAAACTAAATAAGCCTAATGTGGAGAAATAAAACACTATTCTAATTACATTAAGCTCAAAGAAAAGAACTGTAAATTTATTGATAACAATAAAATAAATTTACGTTATATGAATCTCAAAATGAATTCAAAAGGGGAAGAGGAATTCACGGTCACAGAGGGACTCATGAATTCAAATAACAAAAGAAGTACACTCACTCGCTCATTCAAAAGCTGATCAGACTTAAGCCTAGATAAACGAACAGAAATACTGGTCAGTGGAGGGAATGGAGCTGAAGCTACAAAAGACTGGGCATCTGCGTGATGAACACCAAGCGCTGCTATTCACTGGAAGCCCACTTCGCCAATCTCTATCTGGGTGGAGATCCAGGATATCACTGTACAATGGAGATGCTGCTCTCTACGCTGGGCACAAACGATCCTGCACTCGAGGCGCTCTAAAGCTGACTGAGTTCAAACTGGGAAAGAGGTGAGAGATGACCATGTTCACAGGAAGTAGGCGTGGCCTAACTTCAATGGTCAACGGAGAGAGGGCGAACGATATACACACGCAATAAAATCAGTCAGTGAAAGCACTAATGTCGTGCATAAGAATGGTCACTTATGAAACAGTGACAAATTTTCTGAAAACCATCCCGATCAAAGTGCATACAAGGACGGTTGGACTGAGTGATGCCCAGTGGGAATTCCACTAGAGTTCGTGGTTTTCTCACCAAAGTACAATGTCACGAATTTGTATAAATACCCAATCGCGGAATTCGTGACACAGAGCCATCAGAATAGAAAAGAGGAGGGAAGGATGATGAGGTAAAGTAGTTAGAAAGGGTTTTGGCAAAGTGCCAGAAGAAACAGGAAGAATTCGAGTTGGAGAGTTGAGAGCACTTAGTACGGATGAAATTATTTTTAGCAAAGCGAAGAACAGACTTAGCACGATTCCATGCAGAAACATAAAAAGGATGAGATTCATGGGTGGGTTGGCTTCGGTACCTTTTATAGGCCCTCTCCTTGTTGCAGATCTTTGTTGCCCGACAGATTCAAGAGAAATTCGACGAGTAGAACCATGACTTGTATATTGTATTCACTGATCGTTCAAAAGGATTTAACGCTGTCAACAGAGAACTTTTTCTGAATGCTCTGTCAAAATTTGGAGTTCCAAACAAATTTTTTACTCTCCTAAAGAACTTGTATGACAACATGAATGCTCGTGCATCCTTAGGTGAGAGCAATCTGAACCCCTCAGTGGGGATGTGGGTGTGAAGAAAGGATGTATCCTAGCTCCTGTCATTTGCAATATCTATCACACTGCAAGCACCCTTTAAGTCACAGTTAAATAAACCCTGATGATGGAACAAAAATCATATTCTGTCTAGTTAGCAAGTTATTTAATCTTAGAGATCTTGAAGCACAGTCAAAGACTGAAATAGCTCATTTTCTAGAGCTGCAATGCATTAATGACTGCTGTCCTTGCACATACTCCAGAAGCCCTATAACATAGTCTCACCATCGTTTCCAACATAAGCTATACTATGCCATGGGGCTCCGAATACATGTCAATAAAACAGAAATGTCTCAGAGAAACAATGTAGCAGAGTCTTTAGCATTTCAGATAAATGAAGAAAATGTGAACAGGTGGAGAATTGTACCTACCTTTGATGTGTGTTCACAGAAAACATAACGTTGATGCAGAAGTCCGTGCATGAATCAACCATGCCTCAGCCTCTTTTTGGAGTCTCACATCCAGAGTGTTTGAAAACACCAACTTGAAAATCAAGATGAAGGTATCACTATATACAGCTCTATGCCTCTTCATCCTTTTATATGGTGCTCAGTCCTGAACTACTGATCAACTTCACATTAAACAGCTTGAGTCTTTTCACATTCAGTGCTTACAGTGCATCCTAAGACTCACTTGAAAGGATAAAGTTCCACACTCACAAATTCTCCCGGAGGCAAAGTCAACCACCAGAGAAACCATGCTGGTTAAAAAAGAACTTAGATGGGTCAGACACATGTTCTGCGTGCCTGAGCACCGCCTTCCATGGTAGGTTCTGTATGGCTAACTTCCTGCAGTATGTTGCAACCCTGGGGGACAGAAGAGATATAAAGATCACATAAGGTCAACTCTAAAGAAATACATCAGACCAAAAGATCTTGAAACTAGTGCCTCTTACAGAAAAAAAATCGTGAGCCCTCTGCTGTGAAGGAACCATTCATCTTGAAGAAGCTCAGAACCTTGCCAGAGAAGGGTGTAGACAACTGAGGCACAGCCAAAACGGAGTTCTTCCAGCAAACTTGACAAGATAGCTGTGTGACAAAGTTTGCGAATCCATAATTGGTATTGACAGTCACACATGTTGGCACCAAAGACTGAGAAACACACCATCATAGTGAGTATAGTGGCCTTTGTCTTCTGTTCTAGAAAGACAAATTTAAGTATGTAAAGTAGCAGCAGCAGCAGCAGAAGAAGAAGAAGAAGTAGTAGTAGTAGTCGTAGTGGTGGTCGTAATTTCATTTCATTTTATTTAGCATTATAATTACATAGTTTGATATCACTCTACAGTATAACATAACATTCTGTATTTAACAAAGTATATCATTCACAGCATCCCTCTACATTGTCATCATTGTTTCAGTCTACTATTATTATTCATTTCCTTGTCTACAAAGACATGTAACCCATATATGCACAAGCGGAAGTTGACTGACAATTGCTAAAAATATTCAGTAAAAAATAATATTAAATGAGAAACAAAATATAAATGCACAATGATTTTTTATCACTTCACACGTAATAAAAATAATACTTAAAATGTTTATAGAAAATAATCCCCAAACCATATACACACAAGCGGAAGTTGACTGACAATTGTTAAAAATATTCAGTAAATATTATTAAAAGAAAAACAGAAATAATATAAATGCCCAATAAAAAGACTGATTTTAAAAAATCACTCCACACATAATAAAAATAATACTAAAAATGTTTAATTACAAAAAAAAAAAAAACGATATTTTAAAAATGTATATGCTTTTAAAATATTGTACCCAATTTTTCATTAAAATTTTGCTTAAAACAAAAAAGAAGAAAGTTTTTAAAAACTAAGTTATCTATGAAAAAGCAATAATATAATAAAATATAATAAAATTAATAAAAAAAATAATAAAAAGCAAAATTATAAAAGTTCAATGTCAGGTAGAATATATATATTAAAAAAAAAAAAAAATTGGTTAAAATGTCATTTAAATGTCTCCAATAAGTAAAAACTCAATTTAGAAAAAAAAAAAATAAATTAAAATCTACATCAATCCCACACCCATAGACAAGTGCACTAAAATCCATAGAAAATACAGTGCCCCCTCCTATCAAAATGTTTTTGTGCCCACGTTATGCGAGAGGTTATAACATCCAAACTTTCTCAAAGAACATCCACTTCATACTCATTTCTGAACAGGGAAACAACACTGTTAATAGTACGCCATTCGATCAATGTGGAATGTTAAATTTGACAAGGGGTTATGATTTTTCTTTAGTCTCTTGATGTACCTGGCTTGGGTCAGAGTTGTGTGGTGTTTAAGCAGCATCTGATTGCTGTTATTAGCCGTTATACAGGTACTAGGATGAATAGGAAAACCACACATTATTTTCACAGCTTTACTGTATGCCACTTCAAAACATTTAAAAATATTTGTTTTAAAAATATTTGCATTCCATAAAGGAAGACCATACTGTGGAACACTATGAATTAAATAAGAATAAAAAGGTATCAATATTTACATGACTAAAATACCTAAAAACAGTGTTAAAAGAGGCATAAAAGTTATTCGTCCTAAACTCTATATTATTAAAATTACTAAAATTATATAAAATATAACGTCCCAAATATTTATAGCAGTTTACCACTTCAGTGTGGTCACTGTCCAAGTTTAAAGTATCACCTATAAAACCTTGTTTTTGTTTAAAACATATACATTTAGTTTTTTCTTCATTAGTAACTAAATTGTGGTCTTCTATACACGGGTGCAACCAGAAATATAATTTGCGGGTGGGGGGGGGGAACAATGACTAATCATGAGAAATACAGAAACACAATGCACTTCACCATTTGGGATGATGTATGGCAAAATCACCCATCTTGCTGTTTTTTTTATTACCTCGATACTAAAAAAAAAAAAAAAAAAAAAAAATCGAATATCTGTCTTGCACCTAAAGTAAGGTAAGTCTTAAGAAGTATATGTATACACAAGGCTTTTTACTCAGAATTGCATATTTTTTCAGTTCTCCAAATATGTGACATACCGAGTATTACACCCAGGATTAAACAAGTATTCAACACTTAAGATTCGCAGTCTATTCTCGAACACACATAGAAATTTCGGGCTGGGGGGCCGGGCCCCCATGCCCCCCCCCCCCGGCTGCATCACTGTCTATACAGGAACACAGAGTGGCATACAAAATCTCCATATCTGCCAGTGACCCAACAAGAAGTACTAAATCATCTGCATATGCCATTATATTAAGCTTAAATATACCAAAAGTACATCTTTCATTGCATATTGAGATATTATTGATAATATCATTGATGTAAAAAAAAAAAAAAATGGTGAAAGAATCCCTGCTTGTCTCACACCTTGATCTATATAGCAGTACTTACTGCTGCTGCCCTGCCTGTTAATATTGACCATCTGATTTCTCATACAGTGCATTATAATTAAGGTTATATCTATTGGAACATTAGAATTAAGTAATTTATTTCCAAGCATTATGTGGTCAATTATATTAAAGCTTTGCGTAGATCAACAAAAGAGAGCTATAGGGGAGCTCAAAGATGCGTATGATGCCATTACCGCCTTTAATAAATAGCATGCATCAGTGGTTGATGATCCTCTTGTAAAGCCAAACTGCCCTAAATTCATATTTACCTTTTCATTAAAATGTCTAGAATCAAAAGCTCAAAAATTTTCAAAAGACATGAGGACTTCATTACAGGCCTGTAATTCATGGACTCAGCAGTATTCTTCTAGTCCTTAGGAATGGGACTGATAGTGCCCTTCAGTAAAGCACTAGGGAGATAGCAGGGGGTAAAACAAACATTGTAAAAACCAGCTAGGGTGCATAAAAATTTTCTGAAGCATGTTTTAAAAATACTGAGTGTATACCATCATGGCCAATACCTATAATTAGCTTAGAAATTACTTTTTTGAGTGATTGTGCTGAAGTTCTTAAGTGCAACTTATTTCTTCCAGGCCACTGATTTTTTAGGTCTGTAATACAGTTATTCTCACTCATTTCATCCACTGAATATTGATTTGATAAAAATCTTTCCAAAAATATATTTGCAATTTCTGATTTATCACTGCCGCCATCTATCACATCAGTGATTTTCTGCTTCCCCTGATCTTCACTTCTTTCCAAAACTAAGTCTTATTCCTAAAAGTAAATTTCTGTATAAGTGACTGGCATATCTCCCTGTGCTTGTTTAATTTACAATCATTTAGGGCTCGTTTAAAATCTCTTCTACTATTTAGCATTGCTTCATGATGTGGAGTACCCAATTTTCTGCCACCTCTCACCCAGGCCAAGTAATTATGTCTGGCAACAGTATGTAAATGCTTGACATTTCTATTCCAACCAGCAGTTACCTTGCATTTATTTGTATTCACAAATTTACACCTAAAGCCATCACTTGCAGTGTATATACTATTAGCTATAGCACTGTACATATCATCGATGTCTTTCAAGTGATCAAGACGGCGGCATCCAGGTACATGGCAGCTGTGTACAGTAAAATTATTAAGTGCATCTATGTGACTATCCACAATGACATTATTATTACTCAGGTCTTCCACATTTGACTTATTCCAATTCACAAATGCCTGTTTTTCATCATCATGTGTTGCTTTTACATTTTTTCTTGAGGTGCATTGGCAAACAGAAATTCTAATACTACCTCTATTTATGGTTTAAAATATTAACATCTGTTACCGTAATATCATTATGGACTTTTCCTATATAATGGTCTAACCATTTACTAGCAGTATTGCCATAACCTGTGAATGTAACTGAGTCCTGTTCTAAGGCATCAACATCAAAACATACAAGAGAGTTCCTGATCATAAAATTATTTAAGTTTCTCCATGCCCTACCATAAAAAGGATCTGCATTAAAATCACCAATAAAATATATTGAATCAGTGTTAAAATCATTGATAAAATTCTGCAAAACTGATAATGTCTCCATATACTTATTTAATGTAGAGATTTGCCAGAGATCACTATTCAAGTAAACATTTACAAATATACTACATTTACCACATACTATCTATCTATCTATCTATTGCCAGACGCCTCAATCCCGTTTCGGGTGGCCACAAACAAATCGCCTCCAAATCGCCCTGTCCCCCGCCATTTCACTGCCCTGCTCCCAACTCACACACCCCTCTCTCATATACCTCTCCACCCCATCACTCCATCTCATTCTCGGCCTCCCCCTCCCTCTTCTCCCCTCCACGTCACTCACATACACTCTCTTCGTCACTCTTTCACCCTCCATCCTCTCCACATGGCCAAACCACCTCAGTGTGTTCCTCATAACGCTTCCTATCACATCCACATCCACACCACAACGCTCCTTTATATCCTCATTCGTCACCCTGTCTCTCCATGTGACTCCACAGGCTCCTCTTAAATAACTCATTTCCACTGCTCTCACTCTTGACTTGTGTCCTTCCAACAACGTCCAAGCTTCACTTCAGTACGTTAGAGTTGGTATCACAATACTGTCATGTAGTAACTTTTTCACTTCCATGCTCACTTCCCTGTTTCTTATCACTGCTTTCAAAGAACCAGCAACCTTTCTTCCCTGCTGTACCCTTTCAAGCACTTCACCCTCCAAACCTCCATCCTTACTCATCACACTACCCAAGTACTTAAATGTACTCACATTTTCCAATTCCTCACCATCCAACCTCGCTGTACATTCACTGACTTCACCTCTCTCAAAGACCATCACTTTACTCTTCCCTACATTCACCTTTAGATTCCGTTTCTTACACACTCTCCCAAATTCATCCACCAAGCCTTGCAGCTCCCCTTCGTCTTCACTCAACAACACAGTATCATCTGCAAACAACAGTATAGGGAGTTTCCAAACACTATCCTCTCTCACCAGGGCCACTGCAACATCCACTACCCTACCTTGTACCTCTTTTATTACCCCATCCATGTACAGATTGAACAACCATGGAGACATTACACATCCCTGTTTCAACCCAACTTTCAAAGAGAAAAATTCACTTAGTTCACCATCCACACGCACTGCAGCCTTCGCACCATCATACATACTCTTCACAGGATTCAACAACTTCCCATCTACTCCATATATTCTTAACACTTTCCACAATCCTTGTCTATCCACGCTGTCATATGCTTTCTCCAAATCCATGAAAGCCGCATACAACTTCTTTCCCTTCTCTAGAAACTTTTCCACTAAAGATCTAAGAATGAATATCTGATCTACACAACCTCTTCCCTTCCTAAAGCCTCCCTGTTCTTCTCCAACTAATTTCTCTGTTCTTTAACTCTGTCAATAAGTATCCTACCATACACTTTTCCTATTATACTAAGAAGACAAATGCCCCTATGATTACCACACACTTCTTTTTCCCCTTTTCCTTTGTACAAGGGAATAATTATACCTAACTTCCAATCCTCCGGGACTCTACCTTCCTCCCAGGCCAATCTGCACATCTTGCACATCCATTCTACTACTATCTCTCCCCCATGCTTCAGCATTTCACCACACACTCCATCAATTCCTGGGGCTTTCCCCGATTTAACTTTCTTCATTGCTTCCACAACTTCTATCCTACTGATTTCTTCCTGTCCTCTCACCTCTCTCCTTCTCCCAGCCATTCCCCAGCCACTTATACTCGCATTACTTCCATCCTCTATGTTCAACAATTCCTTAGAGTGTTCTCTCCATCTGCTCACTTTTTCTCCCTTCTCCACTAGTAATAAACCATTTTTATCTTTCACTCCCGTGCTAACTTCACTTCCACCCTGTTTTACTCTTTTCACCTCTTTCCAGAACATTTTCTTACAGTCCCTCCACTTTACACTCAAATTCCTTCCAAATTCCTCATCCACTCTCTTACTCTCTCTTCCTAATCTTTTCACCTCTCTCTTTCTTTCTACATATAACTCTCTCTTCCGCCTCTCAACTTCTTCCACGCCCCTATTTCTCATCCATTCATTGTATGCTTTCTTCTTTTGTGCCACAGCCTGTTTCACCTTTTCAGTCCACCACGCTGTTCCTTGCACCCCCCTCCGTCTTCTCTTCCTTCCACACACCACATAACATGCTGCACATATTTCTTATGTAAATATCCTACACACACCTTCCACGTCTCTCATCTGCCCCAATTCATATTTGCCCAATCGTTCCTCCACTTCTCTCTTATACTCTGCCTTTTTCTCATCCTTTTGTAACCTTTCCACTCTCCTTGCAACTACTCCTTCCTCTTGTCTTTCCTTTCTTCTATTCCTCCATCTTTCTTGGATTCTAATTCTGGCCACCACCAAGTAGTGGTCAGAAAGTCCACTTCCCCAACCTCTATAAACTCTTGCATCCATTACACATCTTCGCATCCTTTCATCCACACACACATAATCAATCATTGCCTTCCTTTCATTCAGTTCACCACCCACCCTTCTCATCACTCACCATGTATACCTGTGGATCATTTTATGCCTGAAGAGGGTACTGGCTATCACCAACCCCCTCCCAGCACAAATGTCCACTAACGCACTCCCATTCTCATCTATCTCAGCAGGCACACCCCACTCACCAACTATTCCATCCACCTTCACATTCCCAACTTTACCATTCATATCACCAATCAAAAACACTCTCTCATTCCTTCCAAACTTTTCCATGCACACTTCTACATTTGTCCAGAACTCTTCTCTCACTCTTCTAGCACGATCTTGCGTTGGCGCATACACACACACACACACACACACAATCGCCCACATTTGTATTCCAACTTTCAACTTTACCCACACAATCCTTGACCCAACTGATCCATACTGTCTTATGCTCCTCTTCCATCTTTTACTCACAACTATACATACTCCTTTCTTTGCCCTCTCATTCTCACCTACTCCTGCACATATACCCCATCCATATTCCCATTCTCTCACACTTTCTCCTCTCCATTTTGTTTCAGTTATTCCACATACATCCACTTTCACACCCTCAAGCACCTGGGCAATCTCTCTCTCTTTCACCTCATCATTCTCTCCCCTTACATTCCACGTTCCGATAACCACGTCCTTTGTCCGGTCCTTGGTCGTCATCATTTGGTCAGTCCTTGTCCGAGGCTTATGGTTTGTTTTTTTAGTTAGTTGTTTTCCGGGGAGGGGCACTAACCCTCCGCCAACCCTTTTAGTCGCCTTTTACGACAAGCAGGGATACTGCGGGAGTATTCTTGAAAAAAAACCCTACCCCCACAGTATTGCCATTCCTCCTTCTGGCCTACCTGCCATGGCAGTTAGGACTTTATCTGAATAAGTTGCTCCAACCCCAATACAGTTATAATGTTCATCAATATAATCAAGAATTCCAAGTTTATCTTCTACAACAAAAGTTTCTTGTAAAAATATTATATCATACAAAGATGCCGTTAAGTCCCTAATCAAGTTTATATTTTTCTTTAGTGAGCAACAGTTAAAAGAACCAGTTTTAATTAGACTCGCAGTCATTATGTACATTTAAGTCACAAAATTATTTCTTAAAAATCAGAAAAAAAAAATTCACCAAGACAAGTATATGGAATAAAAAAAAGTTACAATGTCTTAGTATTAAAAAGATCACAAAGAAGTAAATAAAAAGATGTTAATGATAAAAAAAAATATCAACTTGTATAAATAAAACCGATGTAAATTAAAATAGAAAGGAATAAATGCTAAAAAAAATCATTAGTCACAGATTTTTAAAAATAACAACAATGACTAATAAAAAAATTAAAGCAGGAAATAAGACAATAAATTAAAAGCCTGTGTGTTCAGTCCAATAAAACCGCTTATGCCACAAAGAAAAATTAGTTAATAGCACCAGCAATAGTCTTATAATTTTTCTTCCCAGTTCAGTTATAAAACTTGTCAACTATGATATCCTCAGGCCATAATTCTGGCTTAAATAACTTATCCTTTTCTGCAATATTCAAAGTAACTTTATATGGTAAGCTCTGAATTCATTATATGCTCTGAGATTGAATTTATTATTACTCCAAACATATCAGTAATATACGTCTGAATATCATTACTCTTTACCTCTTTATCCACTCTGCCAGTGAAAACATCAACTAATTTAGTGGCTGCCTTAAAAGATGTACCATCATACTTTCTTATACCTTTAACGACAGGCTGAGTTCTGTTAAAACCATTTTTCTCTTTCCTTGACTGTACCAAAGCTCATTTTTCCTGTGAGACTATGACACTATCCCCCTTCACCTGGGTCATCTGACGCACACCTTGTTGTGGGGTGTGAGGAGTGCGGTGCACACCCTTGCTGATGGCCCCAGTGCCGCGGTCTGTAACACAGGGTGCTGGGCTGCGCACATCACTGCATCACCATTCCTAATACCCAAACTCCTTGCATTCATTCTGCCTGCATTTTCCATTATCATTTCCGCATTTCTAGTGCTTCTGACATCATCACATTCCCTTTCATTAATAGCACTTCCCCTGTTCCTTCCACCATCCTCCTCAGCAACTCCTCTGTCACTCCAGTTTCCCACAGAACCAACGCCTCCCACCTCCCTTTCCACGTTAATAGATGAGTGTCCTGACACCACATCGGCATACTCCCTGTTTCTGAAAGTTGGAAGGTCAAGGACGTCAGCTTCTGTCATTGTCATGTCCCGTGTAACTTCTTGTATGACATCCCTAATAGCCTCTTGTAACCCCAATATAGCAGAACCAAACTTAGATTTAAGGTCACTCACGTCTGCACGTACCTGCCTTAGGGCAGTGTCACACTGGGACAAAAGTGGCTAACATGCGACCCGCTAGCCGAACTGACTCACGGTGAGTGAGATTTCGCTTGTGAGGCGAAATGGATAACAATTCTCCCTCACAGCTTGTTGGTGGGATTAAAACTCAAATGAGCCTATATTAATTTTGTAATTGTTGAGAAAAAATTCCGTTATTCACAGAAAGAAACTTTAAAATTGTTAAGTAAATACAATTTAATTCTTGTGGTTTTTATTCACTTTTATTCTTTTCTTGTAACATGAAATAAATATAAGGACACACGTGTGACCAGCCCACGGAGGCTGTCTGTTTTATCTCCGAACAACAAGTAGAAATCAGATTTCGACATGGATCCTGCAGCAAGGAAAACTGTAGTAGACTGCTCTGTGACTCTGGAGTTGCTAAAGTTAGGAGGTCGCAGAAACTGAGGAAAAGGGGGTGGGTACTCCGTGGTGGTTTGTTTACAAATGACCACGAAGCGCCAAGGCAAACAACACTGTTAGCCATTTCGGCTCGCAGAAACACACGAGTGTGACGGACACTTGACTCTGCTAGCCATTTTGGCTTGCAAAAGTGGCTCGCATGTTAGCAACTTTTGGTCTAGTGTGACGCCACCTTTACGGTATCAGCTGTGTTTACGATCGCCGTTGTCATGTTCAAATTTTGGGGAGACACTCACTTATTCTTGCCAGCTCTGCAGACAGAGTTGATAGCAATGGAGCAAAAATTTCAAACCCGATAGGAGGCAATCTTCTGTAAGATTCACTCACAAATTTGTACTCTTTTGAGTTCTTAATTTCAGCATGCAGGTCCAGATCATCGAAGTCTACGTTTTTTTTCAGGTTCCCGGCGGCATGCCAGATCCTTCTTCGGAATGTTACATAACGTTTCTCTTCCTTTCTTTATTTCATCATTGTAATAAAAGGAGAGTATAATTTCTGTTAGTGAATGTGGTGGATAATCCTTTCTAGCTGAATGCAGAAAGCATAAGAGACTGTTTACGACATATTGCTCCATTGTAAATATTCACTGGCAACTCACACCACGTTGAGTACACCGCTTCCCGTCCGATCAGCGAAGTTAAGCAACGTTGGGTCTGGTTAGTACTTGGATGGGTGACCGCCTGGGAACACCAGATGCTGTTGGCATAACGTTCTCCCTACGTGTCAAGTGGGGTTGGTGGAGGATTAGTGCCCCTCCCTGTAAAACAATTAACTCTAAGCCTTGACCACCCCGTTTGGGATACATGGCGTCTGGCAATGAATGAATGAAATGAAACTCACAGTTACATGGCTCCATAGGCTAGCATTGCACATTAAAAAACTGTCTCCCACCATACTCATATAACACTATTAAGATATTAAATTAAAAATATTCAGAGGCAAGTCATAACTCACTGGAAGGAAATAATAATAATGTCCAAGCAAGATGTGATATTGCTGAGCAGACATCCATGACAGCTTGAATCCATAAACACTGGCAGTCTTGTTCGCTAACAGCTGCAAATCCTTCTTGTGCTTAATTTTCCCACAAAGTCGTCGTCATGTAGGGATGTTGGATATCTTTAAACTTCTGTAGATAATGCGCTAAACTCTAAGAAATGTCATAGTCTTTAAATATTAAAGAAAAATACCGGAGTTCTCTCACCAAGGCTTGACCTGCTAGGCCCTCTAGTAGTAGTAGTAGTAGTAGTAGCAGTAGGAGTAAGAGTAGTAGTGGAAATAGTAATAGAAGTTGTTTTTAAACCCAGCCTCAACTGAAAGTGACAGTGGACGCTGAAGTTGGCCTTCTCCTGCAGGTCTGCCATTCTGGTTTTGGGGGATTGGGAGGAGATAAGGGACGTCTATATAATCAGCGCCACTACATGCAGGCGTGCGTCTCCACCATCACATCTTTTTTTTTGTATAGTATTTTTCACCTCTGATACTCCGTACTGACAAAGCATTACAACCTGGCCAGATCAGTAAGATCCCATCCAGTTTTGACAGGTTTAGTTCTCAAAGATGCCTTCTTACTTATCTGAACGTGAACAAATGGGCCTCAGCCTGATCCTGCATCTCACCAGCCTCCCTGACTAAAGAGAGAGACAGAGAGAGAGAGAGTGAGTTGTGGTCGGTGAGTGGGGCCATTCTGTAATATCGGTACCACCACGTGAACGCAATCGTCTCCTGCTCAGATCAGTGTAAAAATAAATAAATAAGTAAATTAATACATCACAACAGCTGTACTTATGCAGCATTATCAAACACTAAGCCATCTGTCTAAACAATGCTCTCTCTCTCTCTCTCTCTCTCTCTCTCTCTCTCTCTCTCTCTCTCTCAGTTAGCTACATTAACTTTTAGCCCACTGCATCCTGACCGATTTCTCACCAATGCCCCCCGCCCCCAATCCCGACCAATTTTGGATTTTTTTTTTGTTTTGGCTCAAACCTCCAGAATGGGAAATCACAAAAAGAGTGCTCACCTGAGCTTAGAAGTGCACTGTACAAACGACCCTCCCCACACCTGGTACCGTCTTCTCTGCAGCCACAGTGCAGCTCTCACGTATTTTATGATAAAGGTAACTACTGCAAACCACTCAGAAGTGGTAGATATTTGTTCATTTGGTACAAATATATATGTAGTACAAGAACATATTGGTTTTCACACAATAATATTGGCGATATAAGCATTGTTTCACTCACTGAACACATCAACATACCACACTTTCTTGGCGACGTCACCTCATCACTTTGGTTCGTTTCTTCCTCTGGCGCCACGTAATCATTGTCCTCCACATCGTCATCGTTTGGGGCATCACTTTCGCCTTGAATTTCGTCATTAGAGAGACCGTGGGGTGATATGTCTTTACTGGCCAAGTCACTGCTAACAGGTGAGTTGCCGAGACAATGGCGTGCAGAGGGGAGGGCGGTCATGTGGGGTCAGGCGGTGATGCCGCCTGGCAGGGGGTATTGGAAGGTCTCCCACATATGCCTTCCAAAAATCACCTGCGGATCTTGAAAAATGTGCAAATGATGGACCTCACAATTGCAGAACTTACCAGTAAGTCAACGGGTGTCAGCGTGAAAGAAAGTTGTGACATGCATATGTTGATGGGACGTGGCGGGATAGGCAATGCAGGTCACAAATATTCACACTTCTCTAAATCAGTCTATAACACTTTTTCATAATGACGATGTATAGGACCTTCATTTTTTCAATAAAATAAACAATGGAAGGAGTATTATTTTATGTTTATTACAAAAGAAAAAAAAAATTTAGCTACATAATATAAGAAAAATGCCGAATACCTTATATTTGATGTTAAGACTTAAATGATTTGCGTTCCGTATTGCATGGCAGTTGTCTATAGCCTACATCAATGTTTTGGGACATGCAGTTTGGCCAGTATTCTCGTCGATTAAGGAAGCTCCTTAACATTTTTTCCTAAGCGATTTATTTTGTTTATTACACCTTGCTCCACTCTTCTGTGTTACATAAATCCGTCAAATATCTCCAAACCCTGCATAATTAACGTACAAAAGGATATTAACTAGCCATATTCAAAAGTAAATCATTAAGCAGGTGGTGTTATGGAACCTCATTAACAAACGAGAATACGAGCAACGTTGGGTCTGGTTAGTACTTGGATGGGTGACCGCCTGGGAACACCAGATGCTGTTGGCATAACGTTCTCCCTACGTGTCAAGTGGGGTTGGTGGAGGATTAGTGCCCCTCCCTGTAAAACAATTAACTCTGAGCCCTTTTCCACCCCGTTTGGGATACATGGCGTCTGGCAATGAATGAATGAAAAAATGAATCTTCACTTTCACTGACCTATCATATCAAGAAGTTTGGCAGCACTATGAACTTCTCCATCACAAAATCAAATCATCTGTGATAATGGACAAGGTAAGAAGAGATTTCGATGTGTTGTGCAAGGTAATCTGAAAGTAACAAGAACAAAATAAAGATGTCTTTATCCAGAAACAATTCATTATGGGAGGAAATTGACTATGATACTGTACCTCTATCACGAAGGCCAACACAAATTTGATAAACCCCAGTAGAACGAGAGATAAGGGAGCATGGGGGTGTATTAAGTAAGTTAGTCGAAAAACACCTACAGTTGTATGAGATGAAAACGTCTTTAGACTTAGGCAGTTCATCATTTGAGGAAGTTGTCGACGATGCTGTAATCTTCTCCATCACAAAGACCAACATAACTATGATAAAACCCAGCAGGAGGAGAGAGAAGGGAGCTGGGAAATGTGTAAAAATAAAAATGCAGCCTGGAGATAAACTATTCTTTGGCTACAGTGGTTAATCATTAAAAAAAAAAAATAAGAACATCAATCTCACGTCAGGCTACAAAGGGTAATAAAAAAAAAATCCAGGGATAAATTAATCTATCATCAGGCTACAAAGGTTAATAAAAAATAAAAAAAAGGAGTAAACTAATCGATGATCGAGCTACACCGGTATATAATAACAATGTATCATGTTACAAGGGTTAATAATTAAAAGAGGTAGGAGAAAATCAATCTCTCATCAGGCTACATAGGTTAATAATGAAAAATCTAGGAGAAAATATAGTGTATTATCAGACTACAAGGGTTAAGCACGCAAGAACCTGGTCAACGGCACTAAGCACTTCTCCATCCCAAAGGCCAGGCCAGATATGATAAATCCCAGCAGAAGGAGAGATAGTGGACCCTGTAGATGCGTAATGGTGAGACTAACCCTACGACTACTGCCAGCATCCTTGTCTGACCCTTCACTGAGCTGCCCCTGCTCATGTATTCGTTGCTGGTTCCGTTGTGTTGTCTTGCTGGTGTGGGCTACCTCCGCCAGCGTCTCCTTCTCCCACTGCACGTACAGCCCAGCCTAGGAATTTAGGAAAGTGGTATCAGATTTAGTGTTGTATGCAAAATGTATTTTGAGACTGCCTAGGTATGTTCTATAACGATTTTTAGTCTATACCAAACACGTGTCTATATATATATATATATATATATATATATATATCTATATATATATATATATATATATATATATATATATATATATATATATATATATATATATACAGATAAGTAATGGATGATGAATCAAGTGAAGGCGTCCACGGGATGGAACGCTGCATCGTGCCCGAAGACCAAAGGGAAAACTGCAGATTTTTAATGATACTGTAGTGTTTTCCCTTTGGCCTTCAGGCACGATTCAACGCTCCACCTCGTGAACTTCACTTGATCAATATTTAAAATTTAAAAAAATATTAATACCAGCAAGTAGCATTTTGATCAATATTAGATTTTAGAAATATGGTAGAAAGCAACAACTTATTATACATTAAGATTTTCCACACAAAAAATTATGGCAGGAACCAAGAATTTAACAATTATGGAATTTTCACAAAAAAATGATGGTACCAAGTAACCTTCTAATCATTAAAAAATATATATATATATATATATATGAAAAATGATGGTAGCAATTAGAATCTGATCAACATTTAACTTTACAGCAAAAGTTGATAGTAGCAACTAACATTCTGGTAAGTTATATATTTAAAAAAATATATATGGTAGACAGTAACACAGTGATCAACAGTAAAGAAAAATGATTGTAGCAAGTAATAATATGAGAACGTTAGAAATACAAAAATAACGGCACCAAGTAACATTCAAATCATATGAAGAAATTTCCTCAGAAAATGAAGGTAGTATGGAGGATCAAACCCATTAAAAAAAAAAAAATGGTACTGTGATATAGTATTTATTTTCAAGATGCTTCAAATGAATGGTGTGACCTGTAAGTGAACTGCGACATTCAGCGGCGATTAAATTAATCATGTATTGTTCTGTTTAATGACTGATGATATTGTTAATGACTGATGTTAATTATGATGATGAATTAATGATGTACAATATAAAGGCTGATGATACTGTTGATAATTAGGAATGAGTGAGTGAAGCAAGCGAGCAATGTTTACTCCCAGTTAAGTTGGAAATGAGCTGCATGGCCTGATTCAACTGTCATGCTAATAACTTTACGTATGTGAAGTAGAGCTGAAATTCTGCTTGATGCAGTCACTCAATAAATTTTATCAACTAAAAAACTCACCCGTAAAGACGTAGGAACCCCTTGGAATCTCGAGTTTTCCAAGAGTGTGTTAGGCTCTAATTGGTGAACGCTTTATTATGACATTTAAAAAGATTTTACTTGGTAACACTGTATTTTAGCATCATCTCTAGCAATTAAATATTGGAGATTTCACCTACAATTAAATATCAGAAGGAAATTGTAATGACATGGAACTCGCTTGCTTATCACGTGCTCACAAAGCGCACTTTACTTGTTGATGTTTTTGCTAATGATGATGATGATGTAAGGATGAATATATGAATGATGGAAGGATGGATGAATTATGGATGGATGTATACACTCTGTATGAATAGGTAATATAGGATGGACAGATGATAATCGTGTGAATTCAACTCACCTCCCTTATAGCAATAATATACTTGTCAAAAAGATGTTTATATGGAGCATCGAGGGGCAGTGGCCAGGCATAAAGAGTAGGGAAGATCCTTTCTCTTCCTATGTACACTGACTGAGATCCGTCTGCATTGGTGAAATTCTGGGCGATGATGAACTTGAGGTATTTCGGGAAGTTTATATGTGCTTGCCTGAGAGAGAGAGAGAGAGAGAGAGAGAGAGAGAGAGAGAGGATTATATTACTGTAACCTGTCATTATAACGTTGGTACCTGTACGTGGTTTTAGTCAGCTCTGGGGACAAGTATTATGTTGAATGGTTATGTTGTAGTGGAGTGGAGTGAGTTGCCAACTGCAACTGGTCATTGTAAGCACTTTAAAAAATCATTACAGCCAGAAAAAATAAAGTAGTTACCCCTCGAGGTTTAAGGGTTGGCAGAAAGCGAGATGCAGTTAAGTGTGACTTGTACACAAACTAGGAAAATATAGGTAACTAATACTGTATGTTTGTTACAGAGAAGGCCACAGTAATATAATCTGAATTTTTTTTTACACTTACTTGGCCAGATTTTCGTCCTTCTGTACCTTATTTTTCATAGCTCACTGGATGAGAGACAATACAGTAATCCCTCAATTATGCGATGTAATGGAGCCAAAGGCATGTCCAGGTATTGGCAATGTCCGGATAATGAATAACATCCCCCTACTACTGAATACCCAGACCGTATCTATACCCAACCTCTAACCTATACCCAACCTATCTGTACAGAACCTCTGCTTATTTTGGCAATGTTCTCAGATCATTCAGGCATATTTAGACATCAGAACACACACACAAATATCCAAAGTAATGTTAAACACCAAGAAAACCTTGAATAAAAAAAAAAAATGAAAACCAAAAAACACCCTACCTATATGCTACTGTACTTACAGTACCCCTCCCAAACTGGCACAGTTTTCAGGTAAATCTGCCATGTCTGGACATCAAGACACACATAGGAATATCCAATGTAATGTTAACACGAAGGAAACCATGAAAAATATAAATAAAAAAACCTAACTATACACTACTGTATGTACAGTACACCTCCTAATTTTGGCACTGTTTTCAGGTCAATCTGCCATATTTAGACATCAAAGGACACATAGCATTATCCATATCCAATGCTAAACACCATGGAAACAATGCATAAACAACAAAGATCCACAAAAAAACTCAGGACGGTTGGAAAATCAGTTACCTGACACCAGTGATAATTGCTCCAGGGCCACAAGAAAATTCCACGGCCAAATATGCCACCGCAAAATGGATTCAATTGGTATAAATGGTATCTTTGCTGGAATCAATTGGCATCAATGGTATCTTTGCTGGTGTTTATGCTATAAGATACTCTAATAAAAACACAGAAAACTGATGAATATAAGTATGTAAATGCAGTGAAAATAAATAGTGTTCAGGAGTAAAACTTACCATCATAATACGTCCCACCATCCTAGTGCAAAATTTTGCTGGCATCGTCCAAGAGTTAAGCACATGGCTTAATGCAGAATTGCATGAGCTTTCTCGTGGTCACTTCTGAATTTCGATGCGACCAGTAGTATATGGATGAATCAGAAAAAACAGTAAAAACTCACGAGTCATTGCTATCAGCCTGAAGGAGGGGAGGGACTGAGGCAGTGAGTGGGGAGCCGGGAGGGTATGGAGAAGGGACGGGAGGGGGGGGGAGAAGTAAGGCTGTGAGCAGGATTTTCACCATTGTGTCACAGGGTAGACGGTCACTTTTATAGTACATTTACTCGTGTCTTGTGGTCTGTTAGATGCGTGGTGGCCATTCAGAAACAAAACTCATGGTGACTGGGTGATTTTGGACATTCGGTAGAGAGGCAGACAGCTGCTGTCACTGAAAATGAACTTGTGTTCAATGTATGGTGGTAGTTGGGGACCGGGTGATTTTGGACATTCGGTAGAGAGGCAGACAGCTGCTATTACTGAAAATGAACTTATGTGTTCAATGTATGCTGGTAGTTGGGAAAGACTTAGCCTGGTGGCCATGCAAGTTTGGACATTCGGTGGGGATGCATACAGATGTTTTGACACTGCTTGTGGGTTAAGTTGTATTACTCGGGTGCTGGAGGTTCATTAGGAGTGATCGGACCAGCGTGCAACTTTGACCATTCATCACAGGGCTGAACAGACATTTCAGTGCTTGTTGTGGGTTACGGCCTACTTCCTGCTCATGGCTCATGCCCAGCAGCCACAATACTGAATGGCTGAACATGTCTGCCAGCCAGCCGAAGTTCTTGGGGACTTTTATGTCCAGAAAATAGCAAGTAAATTTGGATAATAATTTAACCCATAGCGTCCGGCGTTTATTTCTGCTGACCCTTCCCCTAGCCGAGGATTTCTGGAAAATCATCACTTTTTTTAAAACCATCATATCTCAGCTAATATTTAGCAAAAAATATAAAACTGTCTTAATACTCACCAATCCTTTGACTTCAAGCTAATGGCCTCAGATTGTCCAAGTAGTGCACAGAGTCAGAGAGAGAGCCTTTGGAAGTGGGGTAACTTTTTGTGTATTTTGTGGCTATGTCCATATGCATGGCACAAGTTAGGCTTATACCAGCCCTCCACAGTACAAAAACACTTTCAGAATACCACAGTCAACCACAAACACCATTTCCACGTAGGCTTTGAGAAGTGTGGTGTGAGTGTGCAGTGATGTGAGCAGGGGAGTGCAGTCACTATGGCAACAACCTTGAGGCAGGCTGGCTGACATGTCACCAGAAAATAATATTTTTGTATAGGTCTATCCATGATGGAGGTTCGCAGGTAACTGAAGCGTGACTGGGATGCGTGCAGAAGGGTTGCCAGTGTTTGTCTGTGGTGGTAAATGCCCACGAAATATTCAGACAATGCCACAAAACACGAGATCATGTATACATGCTACCTGGGTGTCTCCAGGCGGTCATCTGTACATGATATCCGGACGGTGTGGGTTAATAAAGTCAAGGTCCAGTATCCGGATAATGAACAGGTCCAGATACTGCACATCTGGATAAATGAGGGACTACTGTACTACGGTTCTACACACTTTCCACAGCACTTCTTTGTGACTATCACCATATCCAACTGTCAATATATTTCTGAAACTCAGCATTCAAGGTGGAGAAATGTCAGTTTTTGGTGAAGGTAGTGTAAAAAGGTACAATGGCCTAGTTTAACACATACAGTACTTATGAATTTGTGATTTGTAATTCGCATATCATTCAATAAAAATTGTTCATTCATCCAACCATCCTCAGCATGAGCTTGAACTGGTAATAAGGTACTTAAACAATATTTTCACTGTTTGTGTTGGCAGTATAGATATCTGGAAGATTCATCCCTTCCCACTTTTGGCTAAATCAATCACAGATATTAAGACCACCACTCGAAATTAACCACCATACTTTCCTTAGAATAATATGCTTGTAATGCCACCATGTTTAAAATGTACTAGGGTATGGTACAAGAGGTTTTTTTCATCAAGCTATATACTCATATAAATCCTGTGCTAGTCTATACCCTGTTGTATGGAAAGCTATCAGTCCCCCAGTTACCAGTTGATGTTCAACAAACAGCTTCAAATAAAGGCGATATCTCAGTGATTTGTTATAGCATGTGAACATGACACCAAATAAATCAATGATTAATTAATTAAATACATAAATAAAAACCACTCACCTCATAATGAAGGAGTTTGTGAGGCCTTCCACTGTAGACACCCCCAAATATATTAGGTGACCAAGTTCTTGAAGGATTTCTGATGTTGAATGCAAAAAGGTGTTTGTGACGGTTAACCCGTATGATTCTAAAGTGATTCTGGAAAAAAAAGAAAATCATGTAATGAGAATAATACTTGATATTCATAGCGTTGCTGCATTTGTTGACTTTTTTGTGTGTTTGTGTTAGTTAAAAATAGAAGTACAGTGGCAACACCCTATAATACTTACCCGTCCCCATCCCGGAGGGGCTCGGGGGTATTGTTTTCACTCAGTTTGTCTGTCTCTTTGTTTATTTGTTTGTCTGTCTGTGTCTGGCTGGCTGGCTGGCTGGCTGCCAACAACTTCAAAAGAAAACTACTGATGCAATTTTGACTAAAATTACTTGGATCATTGGCTATGATGTTCTGATCACCTGATTAAAGTCGATGATTTCCAAATCCTACTATCATTGAAACACCACATAGGCAGAGCCAACGAGTGATCAACTTAGCTGATCAGCTCCGCCCATCTGTCTCCACTGATTTGCCTGAATTGTCAATAAGCAGCCACCCATGACAGAACCACATTCTCTGTCTGTTGCTTGACCTGGCCAGTCGCCACTCTGCCCAACCTCAGACCGAGCTTTTGCCACTGTGCCCACCCTCAGATAGAGTTTTTCAGCATCTCCATGCCCTACCTCCTGCAGGGTGCACATACTATACTTATTTTACTTTCTTTTTTGATAGACTTGGGTTATTCTTCTGGCCTGCCACTTAGAGTCCCTGCCATAGTATGAAACTGAACCCTAAGGGATACTGTTAGGGCATTTCCATGAAGGGGGGCCTTAGAGGCCTGGTTATAGGAGGCATCAAGGGTAGGATCTGTTAGGGTTAGGCAATGTCCTTCATGGGGCAGTGATGGGATCTCCTGTGGCGCCCTTTAGGGGCTGGGGAGTTTAGGTCCCCAACACTGTAGGGAATCATGGCCGGTTTTTTTTTTTTTTAAATATGTGTGTTCGAGAGTTGGGGTGCTGAGATGTCAACATCGAGGATCCCTCGGCCTTCAGGGCCTTCTCGACTCTCCTGACCTGTGTTGGTGCCCCAAACAGCTCCTACCCCTCGTTTTAGCGGCAAGAGCGTGCGGCACCAATCAACCTCCAGCTCCCACTACTCTGCTGCTGGTGATGTCTCCTCCATCCAGTCTGCCTTCACAACCGCTGCAGAAGGTCCTTCCCTCAACGTGATGACCACTCCACCGCTTCCTCATCTAGACCGAGCAAATCTGCTCGCATTCATGAGCTGTGTGAGGTTGATTCTGTTGCACCTGCTCCCCTGCTAGCCTCATCTGCTCCTACTCCTACACCCTCCATTGATGAGGCTTTACCTTAGTCACGGGGAAGAGGTCCCAGTGTGCTCAAGGAAATGGGCCTACTCTGGGATCAGGCTCCAGAGTTCCTCGAAGACCTCTACCAGCTGTTCAGCCTTCAGTGTCTGTGGCCACACCCCCTTTACCCTGCTCAAAGTACCAAACTTTTCATGTGCCGCTTCAGAGCAGTCACGATACCAGTTACGATGCCATGGCTGTTCTGAAGCGGCACCTGCCAGGGCTGAGGACCACCAATGTCATTGGCAGGGACGGGAGCTTGGTCATAATACCCCAGGATGCTGCTGCTTACAATCTCCTGGGGGCAGTGGTTCAGGACGAGGCCTCTCCACTGCAGCTTTTAGAGCTGGCACAGAGGCAGGGGACAACCAAGGGTATTGTGATGGGGTATCCCATGAGGATTCTTGTTGATCTCCTTCTGTGGCACACCCAGGTGGAAGAAGCTTCCCACTGACAAATAAAGTGGACCAGGGAGAAGACTCATCAGGTTCTCATCACCATCACAGGTCCTCTACTGCCATCCCTAGATATGGGGAACTGGGGCACATACTATCTTCATCCCTTCACACCCAAACCATTCCATTGCTACAGGTGCCAGAGATATGGGTACCAAAGAGCCACCTGCAGCCGGCCATTCATGTGTGGGATGTGTAGTGGCTCCCACTACATGGAGCAATGCCTTACCAAATTCAAGGCTAGGGAAAATATCGTCCTCCCAATGTCCCAACTGCTTGGGCAAGCACCATGCGTGGCACCCCAGCTCACCAGCCAGGACGAGAGTTGCACAGGGGTTGAGACCATCAGGTAGCCTGTGTAAAACAGCAGCAGGCCACCAGTGCAACGCTTATGCCTCAGGGGGCAGCAATGCCATGTGGCAGAGCCTGCTCCACCGCCTCTGGATGAGGGCGCCTTTCCACCTCTGCCATCTGCTCTCGTCCACCACACCATGACTGCAGAGGTGCACCACATGCCCAGGCCCCGACCCAGTGTTCAGTCACCAGCACCACCCCAGTGCTGCCCCCTGCCTTGAGCTCTCCTGCACTGCTCTTAATGGTAGAAGAGATGTGGGTGTTCAGTAGGGATATTGCTGTGACTCTGGCCCAGGTGCTAATGGGAAGGACATTGGCACGTCGCCACTCATACACACTGTTGACAAAATCCTGGAAGATATGGTGGAGATGAAGTGGCAACTTCATATTTCCCCTCCAAGCTCCACGACCCACTCCTGCTCGGAGGAACAGGTCCAGGGGACCCTCAGCCCTGCTCTCCAAATCTTGTGCCTGCAGCCCACATCTCATCTCACAAGGGCCTCCTCCAGCCTCATCAGTGATAGAGACAGAGAGTGGGGTTCAGGACCCTCTACCAGAGACTCCTCGCCCTCCTCCATCCCAGCTGGCCTAGCCCATCTCTGGATACTCCAAAGGAATTGCTCAGGGGCTTGGAGCAAGCTCCCCCTCCTCCAGGGGGCAGCTGCTCCGGGGGAGGCGCATGTCTTTCTCCTCAAGAAAACGCTCCTTCCATGCAACTTCACCTTCCAACTTCAGGGCTATGTGGGATTTTTCATTCCCAGGGTCAGTGGTGCCATGCGAGGTTGCTCTGTTTTTGTTAGAGGGCATATCCTTTGCACAGAATGCTTCTCTCCTCCTTTTTGCTGGAAAGGTGTTGAGGTGCAGGGTGTCGTTTTGCATCTTGCCTCGGCCCCCTTGACTGTATACAACACACATAGGAGCCCCAGGGGGCGTTTAGACATCGGAGAGCTTTTTTACAGTGCCACTCTTTTATCGCCCCTTCCATCCATTGAGGTGGGTTGCCACCTCTCTCTTGTTCTGGAGGAGACGGGTGGGGTTTTGCTCCTAAACAACCTGGCAGACCCTACACATATCTGTGGGGGGAGACTAGATCTTTCCTTTATCTCCACACCCCTTGCTAGTGCCACAGAGTGGTCACTCCACCCTCACCTTACCAGTGACCATGTCACTGTGGTGATCAGTCTTCCCATGGCCCCGCTTCCTCCCCCCCCCCATTGCCTCCACCACGATGGGATTTTCGCCGAGCCAACTGGGCCCACTAGGAACGGGCAGTTGCTGCCGGCTTTGCTGTTGCAGCCATCCCACCTACACTTGAACCCTGTGTTGAGCAGGTTGCACTTGTTTTACATCAAGCTACTTCAGATGCCAATCCCCTAAGGCAGCAAGTAAGAACTATCGACGGCAATGGACATCCTCCAGCAAGCGGTACCTTGCCGCCATCACGTGCCATACAACCCAGGAAAAACACTGCATATGGGACGAGGCGTGGATCAAGTGGTGTCGCACTCTTGACTCCCACTTCACACTTAGGGAGGTGTGGACGAGGATTAGATCCATCTCTGATCCTCATGTCTCCCGTCTGGCATCCCTTCCTGACCCTGTTAGCGAGGCCAGCCATCTGGCATCCCATTTTGCTGCCCCTGCTTCCACGACCAATTTTCTGCGGCCTGTTCAGGTCACGCAGGCATGCCTTGAGGGCCCATGCACTGAGATTATAGTGGCTGCCTGCTCTCAGTTGGACAGTGCAGTCTGCCCCCTCACTATCGGCGAACATGACAATGCGCTGCATCCCAGACAAGATACATCGCCAAGACCTGATGGGCTCACATACTCTCTCCTTCATGCTGGCCTTTGTGGGAAGACACGTATCTTGATCTCCTAAACCATTTATGGATGGATGGCCGTCCCCCGAGGTCGTGGAAGACAGCCATCATTCACCCCATACTCAAACCTTGTGATCCTGCTACTGTGTGGCCCATTTCGCACCTCAGTTGCAATGCCAAAACAGCTGAGAGGATTGTGCATACGAGACATTTGTGGAGGTCGGGGCTGCTTCATCCACAGCTCTTTGCCTACCTCCCTGGCAGGAGTGCTACCCACTGTCTCACCTCATTTCTTGGAGTGCTTCGATGTGGGCGTGGTATGACTGTTTTCCTCGATCTTGCAAAGGCTTTTGAACTTGCCAACCCTTTGGCTGTCCAGGCAGCACCTGCAGCAAGGAGGGTTGGAGGTAAACTCCTCTTCTGGATGCGAGATTTCTTTGAGGACCAAGCTACCGGCGTCCAATTTCAGGGCAGGCTTTCCCTTCTGTATCCACATGAGAATGGCACCCCCCAGGGGAGTGTGCTGAACCCTCTCACGTTCAGTGTGCTGGTCGAGGGGCTACTCAACATTGATTATGGCAGTGGTGTCACCTCCCCTGTTATGCTGATGTCCTAGCACTTATTTTTTCGAGGAGAGACTGCATTGATCAAGCTTTGGTGACCCTGTCCTTCCTTCATGTCAAATGTAAGAAACTTGGCCTCAAGGTCAACTTCGATAAAACCAAATGCATGCCATTTGGTCTCTGGCCCCCTGATCTTCCACTCCTCTTTGGTGGTCACCAGCTTGCCACTGTCAGCCTGCATCAATACCTGGGGGTTTGGTTTGACAGTGGCCTTAAGTTTGACACTCACACCTCTGCCACAGCCTGGGTGTGTCGTGCCAGGTCCTGTGGATGTTTTACACATGCACCATTCTATCCCTAATTGACTACAGTGCCATCTGTCTCATGGAGCTATCTCCATCTTCCTGTCAGTCCTTGGAGATCCTCCAAAATGTTGCTCTCCGAGTCATGCTGGGTGCACCTTATTGGACGTGACTTTTTCCGTCCTTTCAATATCGTATATGGGTACAAGCTACAGCAGTTGTCCTCCAGCTCTGTCGTCGCTGGCCTAACCTCCAAGTCACTGCTCTCATGCGGTGCTTACTAGGCAGGCCAGCCAATTCACAACCAAGGGGGGATTGGGCCTGAACTACAGCCAACATTGGCCGTTGGCTTGGTGCAGCCGATGACGTTGCCCTGCCTTGATTACACCCCAGCCCTGCCATGGACCTCACCTGTATTTCACTTCATTGAACCCACCAAGACAAGGCCAAGGTCCTTCTTCCCTGCAGTTCTCCATCAGGACGGGTTCCGTCAGGTGATAGTTCTTTCTTCTTCTGATGCCACCATATATTATACTGATGGCTTTGTTGGTGCCAATGAGTCCACTGGAGCTGCTTTTACTCTAGGGGAACATGTTGAGTCATGGCGTGTTTCCTCCAGAGTCTCTGCCTATCAAACAGAGCTGGTGGTCATATTCAGTGCCCTCCACCATGCTGATCGCCACCTTCATCAGCATGTCATCATCAACACCGACTCCCTCTCATCCCTTCATGACTTGAGGGCAACCACCATCAGTGGCTACGTCCTCATCATCACCTCCATATTTGTCTTTGCCTCTCCTATAACACACCTAGAGGGTGAAATAACGATTCTCTGACTCCCTGGGCAAGTTGGGATTGCAGACAATGAGAGGGCTGACCCCTGCCCGTCAGCCTGCTCTCTCCCTGCTGTAACTTTTCACCTGCGCCCCAGCCTTTCACTTGTGATGTGTGAGGTGGCCAGCACCATCAGTCGCTTTTCCACTGATGATCACCGGTCCTGGGTGTCAGAGGGCTCCCGTTCTGCCACCTGGTATGCCACTGCTACGTCCTACTGTATGCTCCAGTCAATATTCCCTCTGTCCTGCCAAATTATCTGCTCGTACGCCTTCGTCGCCTTCTGCTAGAGTTCCTCTGCTTTGGTCAGCTGTCAGGTGGGGCATCTCAGCCTTGTCCCCACTGTCTCAACCGAATTGAAGAACCTCTGCTACACTATGTTTTGGAATGTCCCACTACAACTCTGCTGCGATTTCGTCCAGGTTGGCGGCTTGTCCGCAGTGGTGACAACCTCACAGATGCAGCGGGTGTCATAGCCAAGGTACATGCCCATGTACTCTTGGAGGTCGTCACTTTTTCCCTGCCTCCCTGCTGATTTCTGGGTTGTGCTAGCCTAGCTCATTTTCCCTGACGGGCTCTGTATTTGCCTGTGTCCTCCTCATCGCGGAGGCGAATCTCAAACAACAATGACAAAACCATCAGATTGAGCCTGAAGATGGAACAAGATAGTTCAAAAACGTCACTTCCGTTTGGGGAGCTCCTGAAGAAATTCCAAGAAGACCACCAAAAAATTGTACAGCCAATATGAACCAAACCGTTCATAAGAAAATCAATAAAAGAGAATGTACCGTGTATGTCTTCAAGAAGATATGTATATGCAAATATATACATACATATATCCATCTATCTAGCTGTTGCCAGACACCTTAATCCATTAAGGGGTGGCCACAAACAAATCGTGTCCATGTTGCCCTGTCCCCCACCATTTCTCTGTCCTCCCCTCAGCTCACATCCCTCTCTCTCATATACCTCTCCATTCCATCTCTTCATCACATCCTTGATCTCGCCCTCCCTCTCTCCCCCTCCACTTCACTCACATACACTCTCCTCTTTTGTCTCTTGCCCTCCATCTTATCCATTGGACAAACCACCCAAGTCTAGTTATCCTAACGGTTTCTGTCACATGCACATCCAAACCACAACACTTCTTCACATCCATCTTTGTCGGTTTGTGTCTATGTAATCCCACATGCTCCTCTCAAGTAACTCATTTCTACTGCTCTCACTCTTGACTTGTGTCTTTCCAACAAGGTCTAAGCTTCACTTCCAAACATTAGAATTGGTATCACAATACCATCATACTGCAACTTTTTTACTTCCATGCTCACATCCCTATTTCTTATCACTGCTGTCAGACAACTAACAACCTTTCTTCCTTGTTGTACCATTTCAAGCTCTTCATCCCCCAAACTTCCATGCGTACTCCTCACATCACCCAAGTACTCCAGTGCACTCACATTTTCCATTTCCTCATCACCCATCCTCACTGTACATTCAGTGACTTAATTTCTATCGAAGAGCATAACTTCACTCTTCTCTACATTCACCTTTAGATTCCGTTTCTTACACACTCTCCCAAACTCAGTCACCAAGCCTTGCAGTTCTCCTTCATCCTTACTAAACAATACAGTATCATGTGCAAACAACAGAAGAGGAAGTTTTCAAACGCTACCTTCTCTCATTAGGGCTGCTGTAACATCCACTGCCCCACCTTGCATCTCTTGTACAACCCCATCCATATACAGACTGAACAACTATGGAGACATGACACATCCTTGTTTCTTTCCAATATTCAGAGAGAAAAAGTCACTCAGCCTACTATCCACATTCACTGCAGTCTTAGCACCCTAATACATATTCTTCACAGCAGTCAACAACTTCCCATTTACTCCATAAATTCTTAATATTTTCCACATTCCTTGTCTATCCACTCTATTATATGCTTTCTCCACATTCATGAAGGCCGCATACAACTTCTTTCTCCTCTCTAGAAATTTTTCCACTAAAGACCTAATGATGAAGTTTTGATCCCCACAAATTCTTTGCTTCCCAAAACCTCCCTGTTCTTCTCCAACTATGATTATTTCCCTAACTCTGTCAAAAAGTATCCTGCCAAAAATAATGTTCCTATTACATTCAGAAGACAAATGCTGCTATGATTATCACTCACTTCTTTTTCATTTTTTCCTTTGTAAAGGAGAATAATTATACCTGACTTCCACTCCTCCGGTACCCTACCTTCCTCTCAGGTCAATATGCACATCTTCCATATCCATTCTACAACTATCTCTCCCCCATGCTTTAGCTTTTCACCTCACGCTCCATCAATTCCTGGGGCTTTCCCCATTTTGACTTTCTTCATTGCTTCCACTCCTCCCGTCCTTCTGACCTCTTCCTGTCTCCTCACCGCCTTCCTTCTCCCGCCATTCCCCAGCCACTCATACTGGCATTGCATTCATTATCTATATTTAACAGTTCTTTAAAATGTTTTCCCAAATTGCTCACTTTTTCTCCACAAGCAATCGACCATTTTTACCTTTCACTCCCCATCTAACTTCTTTATCACACTAACTCTCTTTACCGCTTTTCAGAACATTTTCTTACATTCCCTCCACTTTAGAATTAAATTCCGTCCAAATTCCTCATCCAGTCTCTTCATACTCTTTCTTACTAATCTTTTCACCTTTCTCTCTCTCAACACATATAACCCTGTTTTCCACTTCTCAACTTCTTTCACGTGTCTCCTTCCCAAACGCTCACTAAATGCTTTCTTTTTTTGCGCCACAGCTTGTCTCACCTCGTCAGTCCACCATGTTGTTCCTTGCATCCCTCTCATCTTCTCCTCACCCCCACACCACCTCATATGCAGCAAAAATTTATTTCGTGAAGATCTGGCACACACTTTCCATCTCCCCCATCTTGTATTCTGCCATTTTTCCATTAGCTAACAACCTTTCTATTCTCCATGTATGGAAAACTTGCTCCTGTTCTTCCCTCCTTCTATTTCTCCATTGCACTTGAACCTTGACTTTCACCACGACCAAGTGGTGATCCGAAAGTCCACTCACCCAACCTCTGGATTCTCTTGCATCCACTACGTACCGTCTCATTCTGTCGTCCACACCAACATAACCGATCATTGCCTTCCGTTCATTCAGTTCACCATCCACCCTTCTGATCACTGGCCACATATACTTGTGGTTCATTTTGTGCTTAAAGGGGGTATTGGCTATCACCACACCTTCCCAGCACAAATGTCCACTAGAGCACTGCCATTCTCAACTACTTCTGCAGGCAAATCCCTTTCACCAACAAATCCATCCACCTTCACATTCCCTACTTTCCGATTCATATTTCCAATAAAACACACTCTCATTCTTTTTAAACGTTTCCAAGCATGCTTCCATATTTTCCCAGAACTCATCTTTCACTCTGTTTGCAAGCTTCTGCATTAATGCCTACACACAAACAGTCGCACACGTTTGCAGTCCTACTTTCAATCTTAACCACAGAATCTTTGAACCAATTGATCTAGACTCTCTTTTATTCTCCAACCATCTCTTGCATATAACAATACATGCTGCCTCTTTTGCCTTCTCATTCTTACCTATTCCAGTGCATATACTGTACAACATCCATTCTCACACTCTCTCACCTCATCATTTACTCGTAGTTTCAGTTAATCCACATATGTCCACTTTTGCACCCTCCAGCACCTGGACAGCCACTGTCTCTTTCACCTCATTATTCACACCCCTTACATTCCATGTTGAAATCTGTACCATGTCCTTTCCTCGGTCCTTGGTCGTCACCTGTTTGTCAGTTCTGGTTCGAGGCTTCTTGTTTGCATTTTTAGTTAATTTCCCTGGGAGAGACACTAACCCTCCACCAACCCACTTGTTGACACGCAGGGAACATTGCTTGTTGGTTATACGGTTACCATCCAGCACATCAAATGATTTCCTGGCTTACAGGAAATTATTTGGCTTGCCACTCAGTGTAGAGCTACCCCACAATACAGTACCACAGCACTGAGTGGATGATGGGAGCCCCCACCTACAATACAAGTATACTTGTATTATATATATATATATATAATTCACAGACACATGGGAAGAGGCTCCTGAGCCATCACTGTCTACCAGGATTCGATTCCAGGTCTAGAGTGGTTTCTTAAAAAAAAAAAAAAAAAGTACATTATGTTACAATTGTTACAATTATGTTACTTCAAACGATATGTAACAATTATGTACAATACAATTATTACGTAACAATACAATTAAGTAACAATTCATACAATGTTACAATTATGTATTACTACAATGTTACAATATTACTGCAATATTACTGCAGTTACTACAATATTATTGCAATTACTACAGTTATGTAACAACAAACGATTGCATTACTGCTACAATTACAGTATATAACTACAAACGATATGTAACAATTACAATACAATTATGTACAATTCAATTATTATGTAACATTACAAGTATGTAACAATTCATACAATGTTATAATTATTTATTACTACAATGTTATTCCAATATTACTGTTGTGTTACTAGAATTATTTTATACTTGCTACAGTTATGTAACTACAAACGATATGTAACAATTACAGTACAGTTATGTACAATACAATTATTATGTAACAATTCATACAATA
Organism: Coenobita brevimanus; assembly: GCF_032717465.1. Lineage (NCBI taxonomy): Eukaryota > Metazoa > Arthropoda > Malacostraca > Decapoda > Coenobitidae > Coenobita > Coenobita brevimanus. The sequence continues at coordinate 28,094,269 of NC_136978.1, forward strand.
CTACTACAATTCTGTATTACCAGAATCATCATACAAGTTAGTTGAACTATTAGACATTACTAAAGGGATAACTCCATATGTAATGTAATGACCTAGCAGTATTACCATTGCATAATTATATGTGTATGTCTGTTATATACCCATTTTACATTATGTTATACAATATTCTATAATCAATTTAACCATATTGCATTTGTTCAGTTATGTATACAACTTGTTTAATATGTAATATTACTGGATCATTGCAATATTAACATGAATATTATATCTATACAATATTATAATCAATGTTACCTATTAAGAGATTAACATATGTCATTGATGATTGCTGTCGGTGGAACGCCAGTTCGTGTGACAGAGCAATGTCAGGACTCCATATTATAATAATACAACTCATAGATAGATAGATAGATAGATAAACAGATAGACAGATGGAAGCACCAAGCCAAGGGATGAGATGGGTAGTGTGTCAGCGAGAATCGAGCAAAGGGAAACAGGCTTGCACACTCTTAACCTGAAGGAATGCTTGACATGCACCAGAAGCTGTACATACACACAGACATACAGTGTTCTAGAAGCTTCACAACGGCAGAGTCCACCTGACACGACCCCTGCTAAACGAGAATATAGGATTCAGAGCTCAGAAGGAGGTTAGCCTTAGAACCGGCAGGTAGTGGAGAGAAGGAGACTAGCAACAGGGGCGAACAGGTGGCAGAGACAGAGAGCGAGTGAGACAGAGATGTAGCTATAGGAACTCTATACTTCACTCGTGTGTGAGAGACTTTGTTAATATTTCCAAGACAAATAAAAATAGTCCGATACTAATCTTTACCTCTCCTGTCATTTCATGACAACAGGGAATGAAGATTATCTACTTACAAAACTACTCACGTATAACAACCGCTCATCCATAAGTCTAATATATGTATAAATGATCTACAAAACTTCACTACAAGAAGTTACGAAGTTTTTACAAGAGTAGATGGGGGCGCTCGCCATCCACTCACTCGATGTAGTGCTGCTCTCGGGTGTCTGCCCATTCCTCTCCTCCATCCTTCTTTCCTTCCATCCTCTTCTGTCTTTCTTTCCTTCATTTTTTCCTAGTCCTTCTGCCTACAGGTGACTTTACACCCCCTCTTCTGTCTTTCTTTCCTTCATTCTTTCCTCTTACTTCTCCCTGTGGGTGACTTTACACTGAGTGACAGGCCAAATGGTTTCCTGTCCACCAAAAAACACTTACTACGCTGGGTGGTAACCATATAACCTAATTTTGGTGCCTGGTGGTTTAGCTGGTAATTACGTCACTCCAGTTGGATTCAGCCGGTGAAAGTTTATATCCAAGTGATGGTTGGGGTTTATTGCTCACTTAATGCCACTCGGGGATGAGTGAGGGTGGTCACTCCCATCTTAAATGTCAGGACCAACTTGCCTAGCCCCGGGCTCCTATGCTTCACATGGGGCAAAGTAGGATTCGATGATGGATGTATATACACACACACACACACACACACACACACACACACACACACACACACACACACACAGATGGATAGATAGATAGATAGATATACATATTTATAGCCTGACGCCCTAATCCCGCAAAGGGTGGCCACAGACAAAACGCCTCCAAGTTGCTCTGTCACCCACCATTTGACTACCCTCCCCCCAACTCACTCCCCTCTCCCTCATATACCTCTGAACTTCATCCCTCCACCTCATCCTCGGTCTACCCCTCCCTCTCACTCCCTCAACCTCACCTACATACACCCTCTTAGTCAGTCTTTCATTCTCCATTCTCTCCACATGTCCAAACCACCTCAGTGTATTTCTCTTATTCTTCTCAACCACATCCACATCCACCCCACAACGTTCCTTCACTTCTTCATTCGTCAACCTGTCCCTCCATGTCACTCCACATGCTCTTACCAAGTAATTAATTTCCACTGCTCTCACTCTTGACTTGTTCCCCTCTTGCAAGGTCCACGCCTCGCTTCCATACGCCAGGGTAGGGATCACAATACTATCATGCAGTGACTTCTTAACTTCCATACTCACCTCCCTATTTCTCATCATTGCTTTCAGCGAACCAACAACCGTCCTTCCCTGCTGTACCCTTTCACGCACTTCATTCCCCAACGTTCCATCCTTACTCATCACACTACCAATGTACTTGAATGCACTCACATTCTCCATATCCTCACCATCCAACCTCACTCTACGTTCTGTGACTTCATTCCTCTCAAAAACCATAACTTTATTCATATTTACATTAAGTGTCAGATTCCTCTTCCTACACACTGTCCCAAATTCATTCCTAAACCTTGCAACTCTCATTCATCTTCACTCTCTGTATCATCAGCAAACAGCAACACCGGAATCTTCCAAATCTCACCATCATTCATTAGAGCCACCCCCACATCCACTGCCCTACCTTGCACCTCCTTTACAACCCTATCGATGTATATATTAAACAGCCATGGAGATATAACACAACCCTGTTTCGGTCCCACATTGAGATCAAAGAACTCACTCAGCTCACCATCCACTCGCACCATAGCCCTAGCTCCTTTGTACGTACTTCTCACAGCACTCAACAATTTCCCCTCCACTCCATATATTCTTAATACCTTCCACATACCTTGCCTATCTACTCTGTCATAAGCTTTCTCCAAGTCCATGAAGGTAGCATACACTTTCTTTCCCTTCTGTACATACTTCTCCACTAAACATAGAACCAATATCTGATCTACACACCCTTTTCCCTTCCTAAATCCCCCATGTTCTTCTCTAACTAGCTTCTGTGTCATATGTCTAACCCTGTCATTCAGTGTTCTACTATATATTTTTCCAGTCACACTAAGAAGGCAAATACCCCTATGGTTACCACATACTTCTCTCTTCCCTTTTCCTTTGTATAAAGGAACAGTTACATATGATTTCCAGTCCTCTGGAACCCTTCCCTCTTCCCAAGCCAATCTACACAACTTCCATATCCACTCCACAACAATCTTACCCCCATACCTCAGCATTTCACCACACACTCCATCAAATCCTGGGGCTTTCCCATCTTGATCTTCTTCATTGCTTCCACTACTTCCGCCCTACTGATCTCTTCCTCCATCCACTCATCTCTTCTTCTCCCAGCCATTCCCCAACCACTTATACTCGCACTGCTCTCACTCTCTACATTCAACAAATCCTCAAAGTGCTCCTTCCATCTCCTCAATTTCTCTCTCTTCTCCACCAACAATCTATTATTCCTGTCTTTCACTCCCCTACTATTCCCGCTTTCACACTGCCTTACTTTCTTTACCTCGTTCCAAAACAATTTCTTACTCTCCCTCCATTTCACACTCAGATTCCTCCCAAATTCTTCATACACTTTCTTCTTACTCTCCTTAACCAGTCTCTCCACCTTCCTTCTCCTGCTCACATATACCTCTCTCTTCTCTCTCTCATCTTCCCCCTACCTCTACTCGTTAGCCATTCATTATATGCCTTCTTCTTTTGTTCCACAGCTTGTTTCACCTCATCATTCCATCATCCTGTCCCTTGCACACCCTTGCATCTCCTCCTCACTCCACAAAACACCTCACACGCTGCTTCTATCTCTTCCGTGAATTTACATACGTCTTTCATTCCTTCCATATGCTCTAACTCATACCTTCCCAATCTTTCTTCCACTATGCTCTTATACTCTGCCATTTTCTCACTATCTTGCAACTTCAACACTCTTCTCACAGGAACTGTTTCTTCCTGTCTTCCCCTTCGTCTCTTCAACCATTTTCTTTGCAGCTTTACCTTGGCCATCACTAAGTGATGGTCCGAGACTCCATTCCCCCACCCTTTCCACATTCTTGCATCCAACACTTGTCTTCTCATTCGCTCATCCACACACACGTGATCTATCATTACCTTTCATTCAACAAGTTCATCCTTCCATCCTCCTCATGATTCTCCATGTATACCTGTGGATCATCTTATGCCAAAAGAAGGTGTTGGCTATTGCCAACCCTTTACTAGCACAGATGTCCACCAAAGCACTACCATTCCCATCTGCTTCAGCTGGCACACCCCACTGACCAACCACTCCATCCAGTCATACATTCCCAACTTTGCCATTCATGTCTCCAATCAAAAGCACTCGCTCGCTTCTCTCAGATTTGTCCATACATGCTTCTACACTCGCCCAAAACTCATCTTTCATTCTTGCCACTCAGTCCTCTGTTGGAGCATATGCACATACAGTCGCCCACGCTTGTATACCTACTTTCAATCTCACCCACACAATCCTTGAACCAATTGTTCCATACTCTCTGATATTCTCCTTCCACTTCTTGCATATCATCAGACATACTCCCTCTCTTGCCCTCTCATTCTCATTAACTCCTGCACATATACCTAAACCATATTCCCACTCTCTCACCCTTTCACCTATCCATTTAGTTTCAGTCAATCCACATATATCCACTCTTGCATCCTCAAGCACCTGAACAATTTCTCTCTCTTTCACTTCATCATTTCACTCCTCTCACATTCCATGTCCCCACTCTCAGAATGTCCTTTGTCCATTCCTTAGTCGTCAAAGTATGGTCTGTCCTGGTCCGAGGCGCTTTATTTGCTTGTTTAGTTAGTTTTTTTTACGGGGTGGGGCACAAACCCACCACCGACCCTTTTAGTCGCCTCTTATGACAAGCACGGATACTGGGGGAGTATTCATGAAAACCCCCTACCCTCAGTATATATATATATATATATATATATATATATATACATATACAGTTATCTCTCCAATAGCCGATGTAATAGAGCCAAAGGCATGTCTGGAAAATGGGTTTGTCCAAAAATTGGGAAAATGCCTCCTGGACAGGGAACTTATGGACCCTAACCAGCCTAACTCAGAAAACCACCTGCATAACTCCCTACCAGACATCCATAGCACCTATTTAACACCCTATTCACACAAATAAGGGACAGAAAGCATGAAATAAATGAAAAGGAACCAGAGAATGAGGATTTAGAAGTGGGTATGGAAAATGTTTAGCAGTATCCAGGGTACTTACAACACATCCGTGGCCATCGTGAAGAATAACCCACCTCCTCTCAGACTCTGACAGTAAGAAGGTGCATCTGAAGCACCTACAGCAATCAAGTGTTGCACTGCTCTTAATCCTTTGCACTTACAATTCTAATTTCTTAACACTGCAAATTCTTTTCATACTTGCTCCTGCACTGGAAACTCTCCACTGTACAGTAGCACTCTGCACTTAATCCTTTGCACTCTGAATTCTAAAATCTTAACACTGCACATTCTGTTCTTTACACTGAACAACACTGTAAATTCCCGTGTGATCAAGTGGCGAGTTTTTGCTGTTTATTCATTGTCAGAGTCCGAGAGTAGGTGTTGCAGGTGGCCGAGGGGTGCGTTGCTGGGACGTGGTGATGGACTACCCACTGCAGACGAGTCTGAAGATAGCCGCAAATCACGTCCAGTGGCGACTCCACCGTGGTCAATATGCTGGGCTGTGGCCCGGAGGTGGAAGGCCTGTCTTGGGGAGGCAGTGGTGTGGAGCCAGGACTGGGCATGATGGGGGTCACAGACATAAAGAAAGTGTCAATGGTTGATTGACGTAAGGAATGGCGATTCTGGCAAGTGATGATGTGCTGCCTAAAAGTGTGCACTTCCTCCACAAGTCCCAGGGGCCCTATCTCCCTGTCACAGTCCGGGTGTTCTAGGTAGTCAAGAATGAACTCGATGTGCTCCTGGAGTGCACTCAGCTTGGGGAGGGCTGGCGTAGTGATGCTCTCAGAGGAGTCCTCATCATCCTCGCTGTTCTTGTTGGAATCTTCAGGTCGGGTACTTGTACTGGTGTCACATAGAATGTTGACCCACATGGAAAACTGACCCATGGGTCACTTTTCTATTATAGAATTCTGACCCCCCTTATGGAAAAGTGACCCACAGCCTAACCTAACCTAACCTAACCTAAATTTCACATAAGGGGTCTATTTCCTATAGGGTGGGTCAGTTTTCTATTATAGAAAAGTGATCCGGGAGTCAGATTTCCATGGGGTCAGATTTCTATGTGACACCAGCAACTGAAGATGCGATCTCAATATCACACATAATCTGATACCCAGGATCACCCTCGTCATCATCCAACCACTCATGCACTTCGTCCACATCAACGTCATTGCCAGTTGCACAAAGATGTGCATGGAAGTCACCCACATCAAAACCTAGAAAGTCGTGCACCACATCAGTTCCGAGAAGCAGACGAGAGCAACCACTTTCCAGAGTCTTGACAGAGACTTCCCTCCATGCACTGGCCCAGTTGTAGATGGCTGACTTGATGTTGTAGTTGCAAAAGTTTTCCACAGTCTGCTGGCCTTGCGCTTGTCCTCATCCTCAATGACAACTGTCACCTCGTCCAGGAACTTCCAACAGTACAGCCTCTTCATTGCCACGATCAATCCTTGGTCCATTGATTGGATGGCAGCAGTCGTATTAGGTGACAAAAACAAGCACCTAATGCGGTCATTCTCAGACACCAACTCCTTGTTGGACGGATGTGCAGGAGCATTGTCCAAGAGAAGGAGAGCCTTTACCTGGTTGCATGGGATTCCCAGTGTGTTCATCTGGTAATGTCTGACCTCCTTGACGAAGTGCTAGTGAAACCAGTCTTTGAAGATCTTGGCTGTGAACCAAGCCTTCACAGAATGGTACCACATGACAGGAAGGACACCCATCACCCCACAAAGGCACCGAGGCTACTTTGCACGGCCAACAATAAGGGCTTGGGCTGGTGCATGCTGTTAGCAATGGCACAACACAAAGCAGATATCTGTTGCTTGCAGAGCTTGTGGCCACGTACACGCTTCTCTGTCTCCTCTATTAGAGTGTTCGTTGGCAACGAGTGATAGAATAGACCAGTTCCGTCAGTGCTGTAGACTTGACTGAGAGTGAGGCCCTCCCTGTCGATCAAGCCCTTCACCTTCTGCCGAAACTCCTATACTCCCTCTTCATTGGCATCAAGAGGTTCGCCATGGGCCTTACAGTTGGTAAGTTCATGGTATAACTTGAAAGCGAAGAGCCAACGTTCGGGTGCCTTGAAGTCTGGGATAGTGTTTGGAATAGTGTTTGGAAACTCCCTGTACTGTTGTTTGCAGATGATACTGTGTTGTTGAGTGAAGACGAAGGGGAGCTGCAAGGTTTGGTGGATGAGTTTGAGAGAGTGTGTAAGAAACGGAACCTAAAGGTGAATGTAGGGAAGAGTAAAGTAATGGTCTTTGAGAGAGGTGAAGTTAGTGAATGTACAGTGAGGTTGGATGGTGAGGAATTGGAAAATGTGAGTACGTTTAAGTATTTGGGTAGTGTGATGAGTAAGGATGGAGGTTTGGAGGGTGAAGTGCTTGAAAGGGTACAGCAGGGAAGAAAAGTTGCTGGTTCCTTGAAAGCAGTGATAAGAAACAGGGAAGTGAGCATGGAAGTGAAAAAGTTACTACATGACAGTATTGTGATACCAACTCTAACGTACGGAAGTGAAGATTGGACATTGTTGGAAGGACACAAGTCAAGAGTGAGAGCAGTGGAAATGAGTTATTTAAGAGGAGCCTGTGGAGTCACGTGGAGAGACAGGCTGACGAATGAGGATATAAAGGAGCGTTGTGGTGTGGATGTGGATGTGATAGGAAGCGTTATGAGGAACACACTGAGGTGGTTTGGCCATGTGGAGAGGATGGAGGGTGAAAGACTGACGAAGAGAGTGTATGTGAGTGAGGTGGAGGGGGGAAGAGGGAGGGGGAGGCCGAGGATGAGATGGAGGGATGGGGTGGAGAGGTATATGAGAGAGGGGGGTGTGAGTTGGGAGCAGGGCAGTGACATGGCGGGGGACAGGGCGACTTGGAGGCGATTTGTTTGTGGCCACCCGAAACGGGATTGAGGCGTCTGGCAATAGATAGATAGATAGCATAATATATATATACATATATATATATATATATATATATATATATATATATATATATATATATATATATATATATATATATATATATATATATACACACACACACAGTATATACAGAGAGAGAGTAGAATGGATATGGAAGATATGCAGACCGGCCTGGGAGGAAGGTACAGTCCCGGAGGATTGGAAATCATGTGTGATTATTCCCTTGTACAAAGGAAAAGAGGGAAAAGAAGCATGTAGTAATCATAGGGGCATTTGTCTTCTTAGTGTAAGAGAAAAAGTATATGGTAGGATACTTATTGACAAGAGTTAGGAAAATTACAGGGGAATTAGTTGGAGAAGAAAAGGAAGGTTTTAGGTAGAGAAGAGGTTATGTAGATAAGATATTCATTCCTTGATATTTAGTGGAATAGTATCTAGAGAAGGGAAAGACGTTGTATGCGGCCTTCATGGATTTGGAGAAAGCATATGACAGGTTGGATAGACAAGGCTTGTGAAAAGTATTAAGAAGTATTCGAGTTCATGGGATGTTGTTGAATGATGTGAAGAATATGTATGAGGGTGCTAAGGCTGCAATGCGTGTAGATAATGAACCGGGTGAATTTTTCTATTTGAAGGTTGGATTGAAACAGGAATGTGTCATCTCTCCATGGCTGTTCAATCTGTATATGGCTGGGATTATAAAAGAGATTCAAGGTAGGCCAGTGGATGTTGGAACGGCCCTAATGAAAGAGGGCAGCGTTTGGAAACTCCCTGTACTGTTGTTTGCAGATGATACTGTGTTGTTAAGTGAAGGCGAAGAGGAACTGAAAGGCTTGGTGGATGAGTTTGGGAGTGTGTAAGAAACGGAATCTAAGGTTGAATTTAGTAAAGTGATGGTCTTCGAGGGAAGTGAAGTTAGTGAATGTACAGTGAGGCTGGATGAGGAAATGAAAAATGAGCGAGTGTTTAAGTACTTGGGTAGTGTGATGAGTAAGGATGGAAATTGAGAAGGTGAAATGTTTGAAAGGGCACAACAAGGAAGAAAGGTTGCTGGTTCCTTGAAAGCAGTGATAAGAAACAAGGAAGTGAGCATGGAAGTGAAAAAGTTACTACATGACAGTATTGTGATACCAACTCTAACGTATGGAAGTGAAGCTTGGACCTTGTTGGAGGGACACAAGTCAAGAATGAGAGCAGTGGGAATGAGTTATTTGAGAGAAACATGTGGAATCACGTGGAGAGACAGACTGACAAATGAGGAAGTGAAGGAGCATTGTGGTGTGGATGTGATAGGAAGCATTAGGAGAAACACATTGAGGTGGTTTGGCCATGTGGAGAGGATGGAGAGTGAGAAGCTGATGAGGAGAGTGTATGTTAGTGAGGTGGAGGGGGGGAGAGGGAGGGGGAGGCCAAGGATGAAATGAAGGGATGAAGTGGAGAGGCGTATGAGAGAGAGAGGGGTGTGAACTGGGAGCAGGGCATTGAAATGGTGGGGTATAATATATCGTATTTGTAGATATAATACATCGTGGCCGTTGCCGAGCTATTGTAACAGTGTGTTGATTTGTAGGGATTTTACGAAAGAAGAGAATGTTTGTTGTACTTGTCGTAGATGGCAAGAGAAAGAGAAAGATGAGTCTGGGGTTTGATTGCAGTTTATTTATCTTCAAATAGAATATCTCAAGAGTAATACTGAGTAATAGTGAGTCTCACAAGAACGTAATGAGGTGAGGGCTACTGGCTAACCCATGTGCTCCTTTCCTTGCCGTATCTATTCTCTCCAAACCTCTTTCTGCCCTGTCCCTCCCATTTCTCCTGTATATGAATGGTTGTGTCATAAATAAGGGCACAGGCTTGTGGAACCTTCCCGAGCCTGAGGACTTTCCCATCAGGATCACACTTCGCTGTGTGTGGAACTCCTAACTGACAATGTGCGGACATCATTTCCTTTAGCCCTCTCTCCCAGGCATGACTTACCTTACCTCTACATTACATATATACGGTACTAGCAATTATGTAGTGTGTTATATTTTACAGTCTTGATATTGCTCAGTCACACCACAGCTTGTGTACCTACGTCAGCTTGTAGTAACTACTTACGTTATAACGTGTAGAGACATAATAATATTTTAGGAATATAGTACATGGAAGTAATATATTATATGTGTAATGGAGTAAGTATAGTCCTAAGAAAAACTATCGTTACCCTTCAGAGCTATGCACTATGACACAACGACGAAGTGTTCTGGAATGACGGGACAGGAAAGTTTGTACTGCAAACCCGTCCTTGTCGGTTATGTGAGACACTATCTATCTATCTATATACCTAGGCTGCTTCCCCCAAGGAAAGGGAGGTAGCCGAGACAGGACGACACACTCCCCATTTACTCATCCATTCAAACACATTCATTCGCATCTTAGCCCCAAGGGAGAGAACGGACAGATCCTCACCGCACCACACTGCACAAGGGTCAACTGCACAATGCAATCAGTGACATCCGCAGCAGGGCCCGACAGCAGAACTGGTTTACCCCTGCCACATCATAACAGACTCATCCCATTACCCGCACCTGACCTGAAACAGCTGATCAGACCAAATGCGGGAGAATATCCCCTCAGGGCTGCGTCATCATTTATTCATTCACAATTTCTCTCCACCCATTTCTGTCACGCACAGCCACTCTTCCTTGCTCAACAGACATCTCTCTCACATCCAGCGCTCTCTTCACACTGTCCATCCATCCTATTCGTGGTCTTCCTCTCAGCCTTACACCTCTCACATCAGATCTAGGTATCCTTTTCACCAATCGCTCATTATCCATTCTCTCCATATGCCCAAACCATCGCAACACCCTCTGCTCAACTCTACCAGCCATCTCCCGAACAACTCCAGTTCTCCGCACTTCATCATTCCGCACTCGATTCATACGCGTCACTCCACACATACTCCTCAGACACCTCATCTCCATTACATTCTAACTTTTCCTCTCAGCTACACCCATATTCCATGTTTCAGCCCCATACAATGCAGTCGGTACCACAACACCCTCATACAGCCTTCTCTTTACATCCATTCTAAGCAAACGACATCTAAACACTTTTTTCAATCCTCCCAGCACCTTTCCTACTTCATTTATTCTAAACTTCACTTCTGCATCTATTCTTCCATCCACAGCAACATGTGACCCTAGATATTTAAAACACTCTACCTCCTCAAGCAACTCGCCATTCAAAACTATATTCATCCCCCTACCATCTACCAACCTCGTACACTTCATCACTTTACTCTTATTCTCATTTACTTTCAATTTCCTCCTTTCACACACTCTTCCAAACTCCTCTACCAACTGTCTCAATCTCTCCTCTGAATCAGCCACCAGTGCAGCAGCATCTGCAAACAGCAGCTGCTTCAGATTCCACTCTCCACCATCAACATTCACCAGACTCAGACCTCCACCTAAAACTCTTGTATTCACCTCCCTTACAACACCATCCATGTAAATATTAAACAACCAAAGCGACATTACATATCCCTGTCGCAGCCCCACTCTCACAGGAAACCAATCACTCACAGCATTTCCCACTCTTACACACGCTCTACTATTTACATAAAAACTTTTCACCCCTTTTAATAACCTACCATCAAGTCCATACAATCTTAAAACAGTCCACAAAGCCTCCCTATGAATTCTATCATACACTTTCTCTAAATCCATAAATGCCCAAAACACATCCTTGCCTTTCGCTAAATCGTTTCACACACTTGTCTCACCGCAAACACCTGATCCACGCATCCCCTCCCTCTCCTAAAGCCACACTGCTCATCACCAATCACTCCCTCTGTACCCTCTCTAACTCTCATAATTAATACTCTGCCATACACCTTACACAGATATTGGAATTTGTGCTAGAGATAATAAAAGCTAATTAGATCGTTTGGCCTTTGTGCATAGAGACAATACGTTTTCTTATCTGGCACCGAATTCATTAAATAAAAATAAAACAGAATGGTGTAGTGTCGGCAACACACATGCAGACGGGCAATGAGTATGTGCACCCATGCCAGACGTATGATAGTAATTCGGCCGGTACAAGCCAAGTTAGTAAATTTTAATGTAATAATGATATGTATTGCTTGCTACATATAATAAATGATGAGTAGAAGGAAAATGATAATACATGTTCGGTCTCATTGCTTTAATATTTTGGATGCCCACCCCCTGCTTCCAAAACAGCCTCAAGACGTCTGAAGCATCCATCTGAAGCATTGAACCACCCGTCTAAAGCAAACAAATGAACTCGTGCACCCCTGCTAGACTATCGTTAAAAAAAAGTCGATGCCTATAGATTTAATACCCTTCCAAATAATTTATTTTTTGTATTCAATAGATAATGTGTTGAATAGTAGGAAAATAATAAACGTGCCGAGTTTCATTATTAATCCCCGGCGGGGCACTCAGGGTAACACAAACACGTGCTATATATTTCCCCGCCATATGGCTCATTCTTGCTCATTATTCCAAGTCTTGTAACGGGATTGCGATATGGCAACACTAGATAGGGGAGGGGCGAACAGTAAAGACCCGCCCACATAGCCCAGCTAACGTTCATTTCGCATCAAACATACCTGGGGGTAATGATAGTTTTTCTTATGCTTGTACACGGTAGTAAAATATTTAATATGGAATATTGTATAACAGTGTGAAAATATATTGACACAAATGTGTATGTACAGTCATCACAAAAAGTATCACGCAGGTAGGGTACGATACTGTCCGAAATGGCCATGAATTCTCGGTAAGATTTATTGGTAACCACTTTCCTATACATATAAAAACAATACGGACTAGAAAATGTCATAGACAAGGCATATATTGCATCCTTGAGAGAGGAAGTTTATCAGCACGGGGAAAAAAATCGTTGTTCAGTTTCCAGGAGCCATCGTCCAGTATCTCAAATTGCTCCGCGTCAAGTGTGCACGGATACTTTTTAGTGTGAGTGTACAACAGAGATTGCATATATTTATGCAGTGGTAATATAATGGCAGTACCAATCCAAGACTATTGTAAGAGTCACTTTATATATTGTATACAGGAAAATTTTTGCCTTCTAGAACTCCATACGGTAATTTTTTGTCTGTCCCGTAGACAATGAAATGTGGTGTGTCTCCCAAAAACTTATTTATTCTTCCATTAATTGATGCTTCCACTCTGAGAATCCAATCATCCCAGCTTGCATAATTTTCACTGAGAATGTGTCGTAGCACATCCAACACTTTTTTGTTTTGTCTCTCTACCAACCAATTGGTTCCTGGGTGATAGGCTGAGACATTTACTTTTTTTAAATTGTATTGTTTACATATTTCTCGCAAGATTTCAGAATTAAATTCACCTCCATTATCACTTATTAATACCTTCGGAGTGGTGAACCTACATATGACGATATCGATGACTGCCCTTGCCTCTGTTTCTGCTGTCTTAACCTTAATTGGGACTAAAATCACATATCTTGGAGAATGCTTTGTGGCAACGAAGAAATACTGATTATAATTGTGAGATAAGGGTAACTTAAGTCAGTCGTGACAACGTCCCACTGTTGGATAGGTACAGGATATTTCCCTATAGGTGAACTGTTAAAGTGTAGCCTTTGTGTCTCACACATGACTCACATCTGTCTGTATGACTGTATATATCTTTTCGTAACGATGGCTAGTAGTATAACATCGAGGCTTGTCTAACCGTCCTATCCTTGCCAGGATGTCCTGCATGTGGACTATCGTGTATCATCCTTAATACTTGAGGTATCATTTCATTAGGTACCACTAATTGTTTATTATTTTTTCTATGCTTTGGTTGTCCTGGGTTGATCATATACAAGGCATTATCGACTGTTGTGATTTGTTCGAGTGGTATATGTAGCTTGGGTAATTGTATGTCCTCGTCACTTTCCAACTCGCATATAACTTTAGACCATGTTGGATCAAATCCCTGTGCTTTCAAGATTTCATCATGGTTTAGGATGTTTTCCTTGAGACCTAATGTCCCGGCATAAATTGTCGTCGGGTTCCTAGATAGTGCATCAGCGACTAAATTTACCTTGGATGTAGTGAATATGTACATTATAGTTTTCAACCGTACATTTCCATCTTGCTATCCTGCCAGAGAGGGGGTTTTCTTGGAACATGCCCACAAGTGGTTTATGGTCGGTGAATAGGTGTATTTCGTATCCGTACACCAAATCTCGAAACTTTTGTAAAGGAAAGACCACTGCAAGTGCTTCTAGGTCTGTAGTGCAATAATTTTTCTCTGCACATTTTATTTGTCTGCTAGCGAATGCAATTGGTTGATTTTTTTCCAAGCTTATCATCTTGCATCAATACGGCCTCTAATCCTTTAAGAGATGCATCTGTGTGAATTATAAATGGTTTTGTGAAATTAGGATAGGCCAAGCAAGGTGCACCTGTAAGTTTAACTTTTAATTCATTAAATGCCAGTTTTTGTTCCTCTCCCCACTGGAATACAGCAACTTTTTTTCGGTAGATGGAATACTGGTTGTGCCATATGAGAGAATTGATTTATGAAAGATCTGTAATAGCCTGCCAGACCTAAAAATTGTCTTACTTCATCTAAATTTGTGGGTTCAGGGAAATCCCTTACTGTTTGTATTTTGTCCTCAGAGGTATGGATCCCCTCTGCATCTGGTCTGTGGCCTAAGAATTTTATCACCTTAAAGCAAAATTTGAATCTAGACAGCTTGGTTTACAAACCAGCATTGGCTAACTTGTGTAGGAGCTGGCCTAATTTCTGTAGATGTTCATGTATTATGTGTGTTGCAATTTTGATGTCGCTCAAGTAGACAAATATTTCCTTTACTAGCATTCCAGACAATACATTATGCACTAATCATTGGAATGTGCCTGGCGCTCTCCTTAACCCCCTCGGCATTCGTTTATATTGGTAATGCCCTGTATTTGTGGAGAAAGCATTGTATTTGCGTGACTCGTCATCAAGGGCTATTTGGTAATAGCAATCAAGCAAATCAATTGCGGAAAATACATTATTTTCTGGTCCAATATTTTGCAAGACGTCACTTAACAATGGCAGTGGAAACCAGTCTGAGATTGTGTGTTGGTTAAATTTACAGTAATCTACTACTGTACGCATTTCTTCATTTAGTTTCGGCACGAAAAATAATGAGGCATTCCACGGGAAGCCTGATGGCTCAATAATACCCAGTTTTAGCATTCCATCAACATATTGATTTGAAAAGGTACGTTGTGAGTGTGTTACTCTATAGGCAGGTACAGTACATATTGTATATTAGTTGTGTGTACGTTAATCATGTGTTTAATAAGCTTAGTGCACCCTAATTGTTCTCCAGGTAATGCTACCGTTTGTCGGCGTTTTTGTAGTAAATCTTGTTATGCAGTGTAGTCTGGGCTCCGACTTCTCAGGACCAACTACGATCCGGGCCTTGGGTTCTTTATTCATGATTGGGTCAGCATACACAGACAAGGAGAGGGAAGTCCAAACACTGACTGAACAGAGGCACACGTATATTAACAAGAAATGGGTTACAATCTATTACACGCAACAGTCCGTGACCAACCCTAATAAATACAGAATATCAGCCAAAAAGGAACAATATGCCTTACACTAAATGTCTCCACCTAGTTCATACAGAATAATGACCAACATAACAGTATCTATCCACTTACAAAGAGTAGTCTCACTTTACAATAGATGCATATTTCAGACAGTAGTTCAGGTATCTCCTGTTCCTGTATAGGTATAACACTCCCAATACAGTTTACCTCAATATACGCAGCGCATAACAGGACATAAGCACATTCCCATTCCACAACCATTTGCATGACATAGACGGAACCTTACACTACCTGTGACACATCCGCTTGACATAGATGGAGTCTGGGCTAACTTATGTTGCACACGTGTGACATAGGATGAGGGAATATACCACTTATAATATACTCGCGTGACAGGGACGGAGGACACTATCATTACATAGAATTCTCATATAGGTCAATCACAGAGTGTAACCGTATGTTACAGACACTCAGTATATAGAGAATAAGTTCAACAGGGGCTGGGGGGTACGATAACACAGGGACAGGGGCACAACACTGGTACTTAACCCTAGAACGCAAACGTCAGGTCTGAGACACCAACCCCTTGTTGATCACGTGATCACTCCGTGGGTATGGGTGCAGGCCATCTGCCCGCTCCAGTTCCTTCCTTCCATGTGTTGCTCTTGTAGGGGAAGGTCATATCGGCCTGCACTCTCCACATGTTTTTTCGATAGGCCTATTTTTGGTGTCACAGACCCGACGTTTGTATTTGAGTATATATATATATATATATATATATATATATATATATATATATATATATATATATATATATATATATATATATATATATATATATATATATGTGTGTGTGTGTGTGTGTGTGTGTACGTGATTTTAGTGATTATTGCTTTCCAGAATGACTGTTATATTGAAATTATGAAATCTAGAGATGATAAGTGTTACTGATAACCTTTGTGGGTGGTAAGGGTGATGAACTAATGTGTTTTTCTTTGCAAGTGTTGAATTATCTTTTCCAGAGGTATAGCCTTATGGAAGAATAACCATCTTTTATTGTGCATTTACAGGTGTAAAAAAGCATAAAAAATATTATTCATTCCATGGCTGTCCATTTATGACTCTAAAAAAACTAAGTAATGATGCTTTGGAAAGTAGTCAGTAATTAAAAAAAAATAATCGCGTTGGAAATCAAGGGGTATAGCCTTAGGGAGGAATAAAAATCACGTAGTGTGCATTTACAGGAGTACATAACCATAAAAAAAAAATATTATTCCATGTACATTATTTTTTGTCTCTCTAAAAAAATACCCTTTTTTTGTCAATCTCCATTACAATGAGGTGTTGTGCCAGAGGGTTGTGCCTGCCCAAGCTGATGATCCAGGGACCTGGGAGAGTGTGAGCATAAGGACAAGTCCTTAGCTTTCATTTAACAAGTTTATCGTTTAGTAATCTTTGAACACAAAATAATTTTTGCCATTTTTAGTGTTTTTTTGTTTTAAGTCACCCCAGAAGTGTTAAGTTTTCTTTTTATTATGGTATTTGGGTAATGGAAATAAAGTAGAAAGGCTATATTTTCTGTGCGTATTTTTGGATTTATTAACTTTTGATTCCAAATGTGGTTTTTCATTTGTCCAAAAATGGGTCCGTCATACTCGATGTCTGTGTTTAGTGGAGTAACACAGGACGTTTGTGTTCTAGGGTTAAGGGTAGTTCGTCGTATACTGCAAAGAGGGGGGAAGTCACACTAGGGAGAATTGACCAGGGCCTCCCGTCTCGTCCTGCCCGGGATGTTAACGTGAGTTTCCTCCTGGGGTTGCAAATCCACTGATCCAAACAAGGGGGAAGGGGGGGGGCAATACTGAGGGTAGTGGGGAAGGTCTGCTTTTAAACACTAATACCACCAGGGGACAGAACTGTGACCTTAGAGTCTTTTACTCACGGACACAGGTGGAGCGGGACACCAGGGCGTGGTGCGAGGCCCACTAGAAGGGAAGCTGCAGGTGGCGGCAGGGCGTAGTGGGCAGGCCATCAGGGGTGTGCTCCCTAGGGTTGGTCACTGTCTGGATCGCCACAGGCCCTATGAGAGGTGGTCGGTGGAGTGGTATGTGGCCTTTTTTCCTACTGTCGAGTAGACTGTAGCACCAGTCGAGCAGGGCAGTACTCCCAAGGTGGATGAAAAGCTGATGACAGGGAGAGCTGGAGCTCCCGTTTCATCAGCCCTCGGGACTAGGTCTCGACCATCCCCCTTTGCTGAACTTTTTCAGTGTCTCAGTAACACAGAGAGTAGACCAGCATGCTCTCCAATACAAGTTTCTCCAACTACCAACACCAAACTACATGCACAGTACACACCACACTTCCCTTTCAAAATTTTCATAATGGCCTCGGAGTCCCCAGGGGGAGAGACCATAAATGCCCCCACCTTCAGCCCCTCTCCCGATGACGACTCAAGGTGCCTGGAACCACTGTCTGACTCTCTTCTTCTTCATTTCTGCAACATTCGTGGCCTTTCCTCCAACTTTTGCTCTGTTGAGCACCACCTCTCCTTCTCTAAACCTCACCTTCTTTTCCTAACTGAGACTCAGCTGTCTGAGGCAACTGACAGAAAACCCCTTTCTGTATCCTCCTACTTTCTCTATACTCATTTCAAACCCAAAGGTGGCTGTTGTGTATATATACGCAACAACTTATCTTGTTCTCATGTTCCTGAACTCGATTCTTCTGAATTCTCTACACTCTGGCTTCGGCTTTCCTGTCATTCTCTGACTAAATATATCTGTGCTGTTTACTTATCTCCTAATTCTACTGACTATCAAAAATTCTTTGACTATCTTACTTCTACGATGGAACACATTCTATCCATCTCTCCTTTCTCTGAAATCTCCATTCTTGGAGATTTCAATGTTCACCACCACCTTTGGCTCTCCTCTCCTTTCACTGATCCACCTGGTAAACAAGCTTACACCTTTTCTATCCTTAATGACCTAGAGCAGCTTGTACAGCACCCTACCCATATCCCTGACAGCCTTGGAGAGAGCTCCAACATACTTGATCTATTCCTTACAACTAATCCTTCTGCTTACACTGTTAATCTTTTCTCTCCGTTGGGCTCCTCCGATCATAACCTTATCACCTTAACCTGTCCTATCGCTCTGGTACGGCCTGTGGACCCTCCAAAAAAACGTGGTCTCTGGCACTTTGGAGCTGCGGATTGGGAGGCCCTCAGGCAGTACTTCTTTGATTTTCCCTGGAATAATTATTCCTTTCATGGCCGGGAGCCATCTGGGCGTGCCTTGTCCATTACGTAGGTTATTCTCTCGGGCATGGAAGCATACATTCCTTTCTCATATCCTTTGCTAACGCAAGAAAGCCCTGGTTTAATCACGCTTGTTCTAATGCTGTCCGCAACAAGGAGAGGGCCTATAAAAGGTACCGGAGCCAACCCACCCCTGAATCACATCTTTTATACATTTCTGCCCGGAATCGTGCTAAGTCTGTTCTTCGCTCTGCTAAAAATAATTTCATCCGTACAAAATGCTCTCAACTCTCCAACTTGAACTCTTCCTGCTCCTTCTGGCACCTTGCCAAAAACCTTTCTGAGAACTTTACCTCATCATCCTTCCCTCCTCTTTTCTACTGTGATGGCTCTGTAGCTATATCTTCTACTGATAAAGCAGATCTCTTCAATCAGACTTTCTCCTCCAGTTCCACCTTAGACGATTCCGGTGCTGTTCCTCCATCACTTCCCCCCTCCGACTTCCTCATGGCTAACAATAAAATTTCTTCAGCTAATGTATTTTCTGCCATTGCTGGCCTCAGTACTAATAAAGCATATGGGCCTGATGGAGTCCCTCCTGTTGTTCTCAAGAACTGTGCTTCTGTGCTTACACCCTGCCTAGGCAAACTCTTTCGCCTTTGTCTGTCAACTTGTACCTTTCCTTCTTGCTGGAAGTTTGCTCTCATTCAACCAGTCCCAAAAAAGGGTGACCATTCCCAACCCTCTAACTATCGCCCAATTGCTTAAACATCCTGTATCTCGAAAGTTTTTGAGTCTACTCTTAAGAGAAAAATTTTAAAGCAACTTTCCTATCACAACCTTCTTTCTGACCGTCAGTATGGGTTCCGTCAGGGATGCTCCGTAGGCGACTTTCTCACCTACCTTTCAGACTCCTGGTCATCCTCCTTTCGGGACTTTGGCGAAAGCTTTGCCATTGCACTTGACATCTCAAAGGCTTTCGATCGAGTCTGGCATAAATCTTTAATTTCCAAACTGCCCTCTTACGGTTTCTATCCTACTTTCTGTGCCTTCATCTCTAGGTTCCTTTCTGGTCGTTCTATACCCGCTGTTGTAGACGGCTATCGCTCATCTCCTAGATCTATTAACAGTGGTGTTCCTCAGGGCTCTGTCCTATCACCAACTCTCTTCCTTTTATTCATCAATGACCATCTAAGCTGTACATCTAACCCTATCCACTCATACGCTGATGACTCCACCCTTCACCTTTCCATTGGATTCCCACAATGTCCATCTCAGCAGTTACTTCAACAGGCAAGGGATGAGGCTATGGCACACCTAATGTCTGACTTGGCTCGTATCTCTGACTGGGGTAAAAATAATCTGGTTGTTTTTAATGCATCAAAGACTCAGTTTTTGCACCTATCAACCCGACAAAATCTTCCACAGGTATACCCATTTATGTTTAATAATGCTCAACTTCATCCTGCATCATCCTTGAACATGCTTGGGGTTTCATTTGCTCGGGACTTGTCTTGGAAAGATCATATTACATCTCTTGTAAAATCTGCTTCCAAGAGATTGGGTGTGCTAAGCCGACTCCGTTCTTTCTTTGCCCCTGCACAATTGTTGACTCTATACAGGGGTTTTATCTGCCCCTGTGTGGAGTACAACTCTCATGTGTGGGGAGGCTCCCCACATACAGGTCTTCTCAATAGGGTGGAGTCAAAGGCTTTTCGTCTCATTAATTCTCCTCTTACTGACTCCCTTCAACCTCTATTTCTTCACTGCAATGTTGCATCTTTATCTCTTTTCTATCGCTACTTCAATAGTCACTGTTCCTCTGAACTGTCTGCATGCATTCCTCCACTTCTACGATGGTTGCGTAGCACCCATCTAGCAGCAAACTCTCACCCCTTTTCTGTCCAACTTTCTAATGCAAGAGTTAACCGTTACTCCCAGGCTTTCATTTATGCAACAGGTTAACTCTGGAACTGTCTCCCTCTGTCTGTATTTCCTGCTTTCTATGATCTCCAGTCTTTCAAACGCAGTGTGTCCAGGCATCTCGAAATGAATGGATCATGAATTTGGCTCTCTCTTGTATTTTGTTTTTCTCTTGGAAGGAACAGTTTTGCTGGCTCATGGCCTTTGGTTCCTTCTTCTTCACATAAAAAAAAATAAAAAAAGGGACCCTGGGTGAGGAGTCGCCCTTTGGACAAGGGCCGAATAGGGCCAGGAGGCACGCGGCGCAGCACTGGCCCTTCATTGCAGAAGGGGTCCTGGGGCGGACCTGGGTAAGCCCGTGCCAAGGGCCTGCTCTAGGTGGGGCGGTGGTCCTGTCCGGGAAGGGTGGCCATCAGGGATGGACTGCGGCCACCTTCGTCAGGAGGGGTCCAGTGCCTATGGTGGGCGGTAGGAGTTGTCCACCACCCCTGGGGGCTGCTATCTTGCCTGGGGGAAGAGGCCGTCAGGGGTGGTCTGCGGTCGCTCACTCTGGAGGAGTCTGAAAGACAGGACACCTGACCTAGGCGTAGTCTCGCCCTGGCTGGTCTCAGGTGGGGTAACTGCAGGGGAGCAGTTCCCACTCTCCGGGGAAGACAGACGTCTCACTCCACCACAGGAGGGGTGGACTGAGCGAGGGACGTCACCCTCTGTAGAAACCTTGAGGGTCGCAGAAGGGGAGCGACTGGTGGCCTGCTCCCCTACTTGGGGGGCCTGATGGTCCCTGCTGGAACTCTGGACCAGGGCGTGAGAGGGAGACCCAGCGGGCACTCCTTCAGCCAGGCAGACCCAGCAGGCATTGCCTAGGTTCCTGTTAGGGATGGAGGCAAGAGGAAGTCCGGAAGATGCTCCCTTGGGTGCTGAACCAGAAGAAGGCAAGAGGGAGAGGTCCTGGCATTTGCCACAGGTCCGGCGGACTCTGTCCCTCTGCAGTTGGGGCTGGGGCACCTGTTAGGGGGATGACGGGAGGGGGAGGCCCAGCGGGCTCTCCAGGCAAATGCCACAGGTCCAGCGGACTCTGTCTGTCTGCCGCGGCAGCTGGGGCACCTGACCCAGAGACGACGCAGAAGGGAGGCCCGATGGGCACTCCTGGCCAATGCCACAGGTCTGGCGGACTCTGACCTCCTGTCATCAGGGCTGGGGCAGCTTGGGAGATGACCGGCAGTCTGTCCCACCCAGGTAGCTCCAGGCCCGCCTCCCTCCTGGGGTGAACCAGCGAAGGTCGTCTGTAGGACGTGTCGATGTGCTGGCTCCCGAAGGTGGATGGTAGAGAGTGGAGAACCGGTGGTCACTCCACCCACAGTAAGTCCGGTGGATTCTACTGTGCTGCTGCTCCCCTGGGGAATAGTAAGGCTAGAGGCTCCAGTGGAATCCTCTCCTCTTGTGAAGGCCAATCTGGCAGATACGGCATCCGAGGTCTTGCTTGGGACTTGAGGGTTGTAAGTCACACCCCAGTTCTGGTGAGTGCTTCCTCCGCTACAGTGTAGTGCACTCGACCTGCGTACTGCCCGGTGATCTGGGTGTGGGGAAGAGGGGCGTCGGGTCACGGGGGACATATGTCGCTCTTGCTGGGAAGGCTCGGCAGGTGAGATAGCCTCCCTGTCTTCTCCTTGTGGGGTGGGGGTCACCTCCCTGTACCCTCTTCCTGAGGTGGTGGTGTCCGGCTCGTTTCGCCAAGCAGGTATTTCAAATTTAATAGATTATTTTCTACATCAAAATTTCATGAGTGAATTAGATCTCCTTTATGTATTCTCTGTCCATCGATTTTATCTCACTTGAAGTTTCAGCTATAGTTATCTCCCTCCCATATAGGAGCAGGACATGTCTCTAAGTTGCATTTATAAGTCCCCCTTTTTATCTACATTTCTCCATTCATCTGATTAATTATGAGCACTTGAGTTTCCCCATCATTATTCACCTGACATAAGGCGTTTTCCACCGATAGTCCTTCTACTTTACATAATTCTTCTAAGACAAGAACAGTACCATCCTTCAATTTATTCTTTATGGTGACTTTCATGTATGAATTAGGTGGAATAACCACACCATTGGTGAGATGTGCAGGGACTAATGTTAGGATATTACTGTCACCTCGGTCCCTGGGCAAAGGGGATGGGGGGAATGGCAGGGATGGTGTGAGCTCATGTGTACCCTTGTCCGACTGAGTAGTTCTGTTTAGTTGTTTGATAGTTCCAATTCTCTTCGATTTCATACCATTGTTGGGTGACACTTCTGGTGAAAATTCCTCTATCAATTCATTATCGTGGTGAATCCCATTCATATGTGGGAGTAAAACTATATTCTTTTTCCTCATAGTTCTCAAACCCAGTAACATGTTAGCCCTAATTGCTAAGTTCTCTACTACTGACAGAGAGTAGCAGAGACTGGTCTCATAGTCTCTGTAAAACTGATGTCTAACTGTATTATGCCATTTACGGTTATTTGTTTACCATCTACAGCATACAAGTCTAAACCAGATTCCTCCATGAAAATTATTTTCATTTTATTTCTAAAAATCCTCTCTAATTCCTCTTGTGTTATTAAATTCACTGGAGAGCCTGAATCCAAGAATAATGAAATGTTTTGATCTTCACTGGAGGCAGGCACCATGATACACTCGTTTCTGAGTATACTTCCTATGTGCACTTGGCTTTCTTCATGTATGGTCGTTTTTTGTCGTGGCATGCCCTTACCCCGACTTAAAAACAGACACTATCCTTTCAACTGTTTTACAGTGTGATGTCCAGTGTCTTATGTTTTTGTGTTTTCTACAATATGGTTGCATCCCTTTTTCTTTGTGTCGATCCTCCTTAAGCATAATGTAACATTTAGATTTCGTATGACGATGAATCGCACAATAATATCATAGATTAGACCTGTTTCCCGAATGTGACCCTCGAGATCACTTTCCATATTTTGGTTTTTCTGTGGCACGGTTTCTGCTTGGACTACATGCAGACTTTTGAGGCTGCCTGTGGCGTGATGTTTGAGATCGCTGCCTCAATGTCAGTTGTTGTTTGATTTGTCTGTTTTCGGGTCGCAAACATTTTTGTTCTGTGCTTGGGCTAGATGTATTCATGGCTACTACTACGTCTGTAATTCTCATTCTGTTTGTACTGGGTTGTGATATTTCACTCACCTGTGCATTGCTACAGTTCATCTCTACCTCGTTCATAAAATCTAACAAACACATTCTCGGGATGTATGTGACAGTTTTAGCAATTTTTCATACTCTATCAGGTAATTGACACAGTGCAGCTACATAACCAAGGATGTCTACAATATGCACTGGTGACATCTTCCCATCAGCTGTCACCCAATTTGAGTTCTCTATAGTGGCTACAGTGTTCTCATAATTGAGGACACATCTGGTGTTATTTCACCTACGACAAGGTTTATGATATGTTGTCTCATAAGATCCACAATCTTATATAATTCTGAAATTATACCTAGCAAGAAATTTATACCTCCCGAAAATTTCTGTAGGAATTCTGTCTTAAACTCATCATATGTCTGAGCTCGTAAGAGCTTATCAGATTTAAGTAGATCACCAGCTGGGCATCTTTCTTGGTTAATCCATGATGAAAAAACAGCTATCTTTTCACTCTCATCTGTTATATCTCTTAACAATGAGTTGCTCACACTGATTCGTAAGGGACATCACGTCGATGTGGTCCTTTTCTCTGCCTGAGAATTTTGTAAGATTTTTATCCTCATGGTAAACATAGACATGGGGTGGGGAAGTTGGAGCTGTGGTGTTAGATCTGCTGACCATGGTGCATGCTTGTTTGGTCAAATTCGCTTTAAGTCCCTTGTCGTCATGGGAAGGAATAGTTGCATAAGTTTTTCCTGACCTGTGAACCCTAGTGACTAGGTTATCATAGGTGTGTATGCCAGAGCTAAAATCATCGCTTTCTACATCAGTGAAAAGTGTCCAAAAAACGCCACCATCCTCAGTTCCTCTCCCAGAAGTATTTGTTTCTTTATCTTCTGTTCGTGGAAGACTATACTGTATGTGTTTGTTACGTTTTCCTAACTATGAATCGTCAATGGGTAAATCAGATGCTGTCTCCTCTGGCAATAAAATTGGTGGTGTTGAAAATATCCTGTAATAGCACTAATCACTAATTAAGGAACTCATTTTGCTAAGGAATGTTGTCATGAAATACTTATTTTAAGTATGTGTTAGTGCTATAGATAACAACAATGATTAGCAATAAATGAAATTATATATATATATATATATATATATATATATATATATATATATATATATATATATATATATATATATATATATATATATAATTGTTATTGTTGGTACTAGTAATCAGTAATGGACTTAATATAAGTAAGTGAAGAAGGTATATGTGGTAAATCAGTATACAGATGAAGTGTTTGTTTGTTACTAGAAATAGTAAAATGTGGTAAGAAAAAATGAAGAAATAAATGGCATGTGAAAAGGATACCTCAGGTGGTAACGTCACTCACTGCCTGTTTTTTTTTTTTTTTCCTCTAACCCTGCTCTCCTTAATAACCCTATCTTAAGTGTTGCTTAGTTTCATTGTTGTAAATATGAAAATTGTACTGTATCTTTTATGCAAAGTGTTCATTGTTCGTATTACCAATACATCCGTATAGGATAGTGGTGACTCATTTATGATGTTATAAAAAAAAAAAGGATTGTGTATTTAATCTATCTATCAATAGCCCCATGCCCTAATCCCGCAAAGGGTGGCCGCAGACAAAACGCCTCCAAGTCGCTCTGTCACCCACCATTTGACTGCCCTCCCCCCAACTCGCTCCCCCCTCCCTCATACACCTCTCAACTCCATCCCTCCACCTCATCCTCGGTCTTCCCCTCCCTCTCTCTCCCTCCACTTCACCTATCTTAGTCAGTCTTTCATTCTCCATTCTCTCCACATGTACAAACCACCTCAGTGCATTTCTTCTAATCTTCTCAACCACATCCACATCCACTCCACAACGTTCCTTCACTTCATTCGTCAACCTGTCCCTCCATGTCACTCCACATGCTTCTCTCAAGTAACTCATTTCCACTGCTCTCAATCTTGACTTGTTTCCCGCTAGCAAGGTCCATGCCTCGCTTCCATACGTCAGGGTAGGGATCACAATACTATCATGCAGTGACTTCTTAACTTCCATATTCACCTCCCTATTTCTCATCACTGCTTTCAGTGAACCAACAACCATTCTTCCCTGCTGTACCCTTTCAAGCACTTCATCCACAAAAACTTCCATCCTTACTCGTCACACTATCCAAGCACTTGAATGCACTCACATTCTCCATATCCTCACCATTCAACCTCACTGTACATTCTGTGACTTCATTCCTCTCAAACACCATAACTTTACTCTTGTTTTTCATTAACTTTCAGATTCCTCTTCCTACACACTATCCCAAATTCATTCACCAAACCTTGCAACTCCCAGTCATCTTCACTCAACCTCTCGCGCACGATAAGTTTCAGTAAGTTTTCCGGCGCACGACTTTTTCTGCGAGGCTGCCTGGCCCGGCTACCCGTACGCGACAAATAACACGTATTCTCTCCTTATTTTCGCCACCCAAACATCAATATACTGCCATGAAACCTATGTCTTCTTATTCGTCGATGTCTGTTCTAGCTGATAAGCACCACAAATTAAAAAAAAAAAAAAAAAACAGGAAAACACGAATAAAACAACATTAGGCGGCCATGAATAAACATTTCGCTAAGTCACGTTCACTTCCCAACATCACCGTTCGAATGTTTTCCATCATGCAGGAAAATGTTACTAGTAGTTTTGATAGAGAATTTCATCAGCTTTCTAAAGAGGCAAATCCGGTTGTGATACGATTTGAAGTTTTCGAGAAAATAGCCAAAAGTTGAAAGCCATTTTTGAAAAAAATCTAGGAGCTCATATTCTGAAATTTTCTCGCACATGTTATGTTTTTATTGCATAATATTATGCCGAATTTCACCAGCTTTCTAATGACCTAAAAATGGCTTCGATATGCCTCATAGTTTTCGAGTAAATTGCCAAAAACGACTGGGAACTCACGTCCGTACGTCACTTTCATGATGTGCGCAGAGCATACGCAATATTCTCGCCTACTTAACAACGAATTCTTATCATAGATATTACATTGTTATGTCTTGTACATACGTAGAATTTACTGCTCTTTATCATGGTTCTTACAGGAAATCGATACGTCCAATAGTTTTCGAGTAATTTGCCGACAAAGTGAGATTACTCCTCCGAAGGCTTCCGACTTTACCGCTAGCGAGGAAAAACAAGTCTGTTCCCCCAACTTTTCCAACAGAAAATGCTCCCAAAGGCTTATATTCTGCAAATAAACATACGTAGAAAATACTGCTCTTTTTCATGGTTCTTACAGGAAGTAGATACGCCCAGTAGTTTTCGAGTTATAGGACGACACAGGTAGATTACTCTTCCGGTTGGTACCTACTTTTACTGCAAGCAAAAAAAAAAAAAATGTTTTCTCCCCCTTTGCCTAAAGACTATGCTCCCAAAAAGGTAAAATCTTCCACGGTTGTTTTTTTATGGTCGTAACCTACTACACATGAACACTACTTTTTCAAAGTTACTGCTAATGAAGCTTTACTTTCTGTCATATGTGTAATATGTAGGAGAAGACGGTTATTTGCCTGAAAATTATAGGGGTAATAATAATAGGTCAATATACATATCAACAAAATTTGGAGAACTCATTTCCTCCTGGGGTGTTGCTTGAGTTGTAGGACCTTGTGGGACTGGAAGATGAGGAGGTATGTAGTGTGTGTGTGTGTGTGTGTGTGTGTGTGTGTGTGTGTGTGTGTTCTTACCTAATTGTTCTTACCTAATTGTATCTTTATAGGAATGAGTCAAGCTCGTACTGTCCCGTGTCTTAAACCATATTTATCGTACATATCCTTAAATTTGTGAATTGTTTTGGCACACACTATTTCATTCGGTAGTGCATTCCATTGATCAATTGCTCTGTTTGGGAAACTGAATTTCCTTACGTCTTTATCACCTCTCTTCTTATGCAGTTTTTTGCAGTGTCCTCTTGCTGATGCTTCTCCATATGTTAAGTAATCATTTATGTCTATTTTCTCCTTTCCTGATATGCATTTATAAAGCATTATCATGTCACCTCTTTTCCTTCTCTCCTGTAGTGTTGGTAGATTCAGTTTATTTAGTCTTTCTTCGTAGCTTAGGTCCCTTAAGCTTGGTATCCATCTTGTAGCGGCCCTTTGAACTTTTTCAATCTTGTCTATGTGCTTTTTGAGATGAGGACTCCAGACTACTGATGCATATTCCAGGGTTGGTCTAATGAATGATGTTATTATCCTTCTTAGCATGTCTTCATTTATGTATGTGAATGCTATTTTCATATTTGCAAGCAGTGTATACATGTTCCGTACCTTCTCGCTGATGTGGTCAGCCGGAGATAGTCTGTTATTGATAATCACACCTAGGTCTTTCTCTCTTTCTGATGTGTATAGGGTTTTATTTCCTAACTTATAATCCCAATCAGATCTTTTTCCACTTTTACCAAACTTGATTACATGACACTTGTCCACATTGAATTCCATTTGCCATGTACTACTTCATTCATGAAGTTTATTTAATTCTTCTTGTAGCTCTTTACAAGAGTCTGTGTTAGTAATTCTCCTTTGTATTTTTGCATCATCTGCAAACATATTCAGCTAGCTCTCATTTCCAGTGTTACTGTATATATCATTTATATACACTAATAACATAATTGGTGCCAGCACTGAACCCTGTGGTACTCCACTAGTCACTTCTTTCCATGATGAGTAGTTTCCTCTTAGTACTGTCCTCATTTCTCTTTTTATGAGAAAGTCTTGCATCCAACAAAACAGTTTGCCTCGAATTCCTCCTTGATGGTACAGTTTCCATAAAAGTCTTTGGTGAGGTACTGTGTCAAAAGCTTTCTTGAAATCTAAATAGATACTGTCTACCCATCCTTCCCTTTCCTGGATTGTGTTTGTTACTCTGTCATAGTAGCTCAACAGATTAGTAACACATGATTTTCCTTTTCTGAAACCAAACTGTCTTTCTGTTATCATACTGTGTTCTTCTAGATGATTTACCCAAGCTTTTCTTATGAGTTTTTCTAATACCTTGCTTACAACACTGGTCAGTGATACTGATCGGTAGTTGAGTGGATTTTGTCTATTTCCTTTCTTGAATAAGGGGACAATATTTGCTTTTTTCCAAATATCAGGTAGTTTACCTTGACTCAAGGATTTCTTGAAAATTAAAAATAATGGTTTACATAACTCCTTTACACATTCTCGTAATACCCAACATGAAATTTCATCAGGACCACTTGCTTTTCCTCTGTCTAATCTACTTAACTCCTCCTGTATTACTTTTTCTGCTATTTGTATATCTGGTAGTATGTGTGGACATGCATGTTCCACATAGTCCCTCTCAAAATTTTTTTCTTCTGTAAAAACTAATTGGAAATTCTTATTTAGTGCTTCACAAATATCTTTCTCTTGTGTATAAGTGATTCCCTCGTCCGTAATGGATTGTATTATATCTTTTACTTTAGTTTTGCTTCTGATATAGCTGTAAAACAGCTTTGGTTGATCACTACTTTTATTTTTTATATCCTCCTCCAACTGTTTTTGGGCTTCCCTCCTGATTCTTGTATAGTCGTTTCTTGCCTGTTTGTAATTATTATACGCCCTTTCACTACTGGTTCTTCTGTATCTATTCCACAACAAATCTCTTCTTTCTTTTGATTTTTTACATTCTGTATTGAACCATTTCTGTATTTTCTTATCTGCTTCTTTGTGCTGTGGGATGTACTTCTGGACTCCTATTTCATAAAATTCACAAAATTTTTTATATACAGCATTTAAATCTTGTCCTCTAAGCTCATTTTCCCAATCAACTTCTAAGAAATACTTCTTTAGGTCTTGATAATTTCCCTTTTTATAGTTTAGGCTCTTTTTGTAACTATCATTGCTGTTTACTATGTCATATGCTATCCTGAAGTTATAATTTAGTACTGCATGATCGCTTTTGGCGAGTGGAGGGTGATATATTAAACTGTCAATATCATTTTCTTGCCTTGTAAATATTAGATCTAGCACTGAAGGTACATCAAGTCCTCTTTTTCTGGTGGTTTCCCTCACATGTTGCGTTAAGAAAAACTCTTGTACGAGATCCAGTAGCTTTTGGTCCCAACAGCTTTCTTGGCTTTTTATATCTAGTGTGTGTGTGTGTGTGTGTGTGTGTGTGTGTGTGTGTGTGTGAGTGTCTGTGTTAGTGTGTGTGTAAGTGTGTTAGTGTGTGTGTGAGTGTGTGTGTGTGTCTGTGTTAGTGTGTGTGTAAGTGTGTTAGTGTGTGTGTGAGTGTGTGTATGTGTCTGTGTTAGTGTGTGTGTACGTGTGGTAGTGTGTGTGTGAGTGTGTGTGTGAGTGTCTGTGTTAGTGTGTGTGTAAGTGTGTTAGTGTGTGTGTGAGTGTGTGTGTGTGTCCGTGTTAGTGTGTGTGTGTAAGTGTGGTAGTGTGTGTGTGAGTGTGTGTGTGAGT
This sequence comes from Coenobita brevimanus, assembly GCF_032717465.1. NCBI lineage: Eukaryota > Metazoa > Arthropoda > Malacostraca > Decapoda > Coenobitidae > Coenobita > Coenobita brevimanus. Next base: position 28,124,647 of record NC_136978.1, read on the forward strand.
GTCTGTGTTAGTGTGTGTGTGTGTGTGTGTGTGTGTGTGTGTGTGTGTGTGTGTGTGTGTGTACACTGCACTAGGGAATACTTCGCTCGGCATGGAACCGTTCAAAGCAATCACCCACGCACAGTGCCACATCACAAACAGGACACATGTGACTTGTGTCCCTCCTCATCTTCGCCAGGGAACATAGGGTGCACCTCAGCCTCCTCCGGTTGGGGATCCTCTCCCATCGGTGGCCCATTGTCTTATCCAACTGCCCTCTGTCATCGATAAAACGACGACACTTGGCTGGATGTCCTCCTGGTGTTCCCTGGTCCTGTTGTCCTGGAGGTGCAGCTGCTGGCCCGGGCGTGGCAGCGGTAGCAGGTTCTCCCGACGGACCAGGAACCGGTGAAGGTTCTCTCAGCACCTGTGCTGGTCCTGCAGGCGATGGTGGTGCTGACTCCTGTCCTGGCCCTCCTCCTGGAGATGGTGGTGTTGGTGCAGGAGCCGGTGGTGATGGCACCTGTGCTGGCACTGCAGCAGGTGTCACAGGTGCTGGATGTCCTGCTGGCCGTCAGGTTGGAAGGTCAGGGGCATGGTGGATGACATGCCCTGATGTGGGCCACTCTGCTTCATCAAAGTAGAGGAGCTTGTCCACTATCTCCTCCACGAATTCGAGCAGACTGACTGTCCCGCATGAGCACTTCTTGAACACGGCGAACGCATTGAAAATGGCCATGTGGATGAAGTAGAAGGTGATCTTCTTGGTCCATTTGACAGTCTGTCGCTGGATGGGGTAGTATTGGACCATCTGGTCGAAGTGGTCCACCCCACCCATGTGTCAACTGTAGTCATCCACCATGACGGGCTAGTCCACGGTCTTCTGGAGACAGGTTGTTCTCCCGTCAGGAGCCCTGGACTTCCTTCGAACCCGCTTCTGGATGGTGCTTGTGCTGTGGAAGGTGGAGACCATGTTGACAATGCGCTTGTCCCTTCACAGCAACACCATCACATTGTCCTTGCGCATCGCTGTCATGCCCCCCACTGGCAGGTTCATGGTCCTGGCAATGTCCTGCAGCTGCTTTGATGCTCCTCATGCCAGTTGTAGGGTCCCACATACGTAGGTTCCTGCACTGAAGAGGCATTCGCACAGGGATACAGAGTTATAATAGTTGTCCATGTAAACTCTGTATCCCTGATCCTTCAGCAGTTCTACAAGGCTCCACACGGTGGTCTCCAGCTCCCTCTTCTGCCCTGTATACACCTCAAAATTCCAGATGTAACCTGAGAAAGCCTCAGCCAGGATGTACACTTGATGGAATACTTTGAGGGCTTCATTGGGTTGTAGACGCGGAAGCTTAGGCGCCCCTTCCACGGCAGTGAGCCCTCGTCCAGGTTGAGGTGCTCCTCGGGTAAGTAGGTGTTCTGGGACCACTGAAGGAGGTACTCCATCACCGTGCAAACCCTGATGAGCCGGTCTTCATTGTCCTGGGGTATTGCAAGTGAATTGAAGGCATGGAAGTGTTTCAGGATCGCCCTGAAACGCCTTCCACTCATCACTTGTGTAAAGAGGGGGTAGTTGTGGAGGCGGATCTCATCCAGTAGTGCCGGATGCCTGGGAGATTCATCACCCCCATGAAAAAGTAAAGCCCCAGGAACTTGGCCATCTCCTCTTCACTGCAGTCCCCAGGAATGACGCGTAGCTGTTGATCTCGTGGGTGAAATACATCAACAACTCCCTCGTGAAGAACAGCTGGAAGAACTGGAGAGGAGTTGTCGGCGGATCCACCTTCATTTCTGGGGATCCTGTGAAGGGCCCATTAGCTGGTGTGAAAGGGCCACTGCTCCATCCTGGATCCGTTGCGGCAACACCTCCCGCAGTGGTGGCAGTGGTTCGGCGTACCGACACCCTTGTTCCTCTTCGGACACCCCTTGGCTGCCCCCCATAGCCGCGCCATGGACCACACCGGCCTCGTCAAGGTGGTGAGGGTTCCGATGATGAGGAGGTCGAGACTGACTCCTGCTGCTGGAAAACGTCGAGGGGATGAACGCTGTCGGAGACAGCGCCCTTGTTGACCGGGCAGGGGACGACAACACAGTCACCTCCTGCACCAGATGCGCCGCAGACAATGCACGCCATGCAGGTGCCAGTGTCATGTAACTAGGCCCTGCTTCCGGTGACAAAGGCTTGGCCAAGAGGGAACTGGAGGCTTGAGGTGGAGTGACCACGATGGCTGTAGGAGCGAGAGGTCCAAGCCAAGGCAATGTCTGTTGTCCAAGTGAAGACGATGATTGGGCCGATAGTCCTGACACTGGTGGTTGTAGTGTCTGCTCCCGTCGTTCTTGAAGTGTGGGCAATGCCGCCCGAGGGGAATCCTCCTGGACATCGTCCAATTCCTCCTTACTTGGAACATCACTCAGCTCGTCCTCTACTTCGCTCTCGGTCTCCTCCTCAAATAGTACCTTTTACCACTGGTCAGAAGACAGACTTTTCTTCTCCATCTTGGCAAACACTGACACAGAAAGTCAAGTATGAGCTTTTTAGGTTCTCTGCTGAAAAAGAAGAGATATTATTCACTGTCACGCAACACCTTCCATTAAGCGTAGCACTACACACGTCATGTTATATCTTTCTGTACAGCAGATCGCTGCACCTTTTACGAACAGTTCACATAAAGGATAACTTTTCAGTGTCTTTTCATGGTCTCATAACTGTTCACTGGCATCCGTGGGTGTGTGTCATATGTATATATATATAATAAAAGGTTACCTCAGACATGATATACTCTCTCTCTCTCTCACACACACACACACACACACACACACACACACACACACGTATATATATATATATATATATATATATATATATATATATATATATATATATATATTTCACCCCTCCTTCCCCTAAGTTTCACGACACACATAATATACTCCCTCACAATCTCTGAAGGTTCCCCTACACATGATTTACTCCCTCACATATATATATATATATATATATATATATATATATATATATATATATAAATATATATATATATATATATATATATACACACACACACATTTTACCCTCCTTCCCCAAACGTTCCGCCAACACCTGATACAATATTTTCCACAAACACTCGTGGCACATATCACAAACATTTTAGATAAGAATCATAAATTCAACAATTGTTTTAGAAAGGTACACTACCTGTCCACTGACGTCCGTGGTTGTCCGGCGTTGCAAGGTACAGTACCTGTCAACTGACATCCCTCGTTCCGTGGCGTCGTTACCTTTCACAGCACACCTGCCGCTAAAGTACCGTTCAACTACATTACGCACCTAAACGAACACTCGCGGCACAGTTCATGTATATTTTACAAAAAGTATAATTTATCACTACATGTCAGACCAAGGTACAGTACCTTTATTTTTTTTTATTTTTTTTTATGCGAGGAAGAAGGAACCAAAGGCCATGAGCCCGCAGTAACAGTTCCCTCCAAGAGAAAAACAAAATACAATAGAGAGCCAAATTCAAGATCCGATCATTTTGAGATGCCTGGACACACTGCGTTTGAAAGACTGGAGATCATAGGCAGCAGGAAATACAGATAGAGGGAGACAGTTCCAGAGCTGACCTGTTGCATAAATGAAAGACTGGGAGTATCGGTTAACTCTTGCATTAGAGAGTTGGACAGAAAAGGGATGAGAGTTTGCTGCCAGACGGGTGCTACGCGCCCGTCGTAGAGGTAGAGGAATGCAAGCAGACAGTTCAGAGGAGCAGTGACCATTAAAGTAGCGATAGAAAAGAGATAAAGATGCAACAGTGCGGCAAAGAGACAGAGGTTGAAGGGAGTCAGTAAGAGGAGGAGAGTTAATGAGACGAAAAGCCTTTGACTCCACCCTATTGAGAAGAGCTGTATGTGGGGAGCCTCCCCACACATGAGAGTTGTACTCCACACAGGGGCGGATAAAACCCCTGTATAGAGTCAACAATTGTGCAGGGGTAAAGAAAGAGCGGAGTCGGCTTAGCACACCCAATCTCTTGGAAGCAGATTTTACAAGAGATGAAATATGATCTTTCCAAGATAAGTCCTGAGTAAATGAAACCCCAAGCATGTTCAAGGATGATGCAGGGAGCTGAAAATTATTAAACATTAATGGGTATACCTGTAGAAGATTTTGTCGGGTTGATAGGTGTAAGAACTGAGTCTTAGATGCATTAAAGACAACCATATTATTTTTACTCCAGTTAGAGATACGAGCCAAGTCAGATATTAGGTGTGCCATAGCCTCATCCCTTGATTCTTGAAGTAACTGTTGAGATGGGCATTGCAGGAACCGAATGGAAAGGTGAAGGGTGGAGTCATCAGCGTATGAGTGGATAGGGTTAGATGTACAGCTTAGAAGATCATTGATGAATAAAAGGAAGAGAGTTGGTGATAGGACAGAGCCCTGAGGAACACCACTGTTGATAGATCTAGGAGAAGAATGATGGCCATGTACAACAGCGGCTATAGAACGACCAGAAAGGAAGCTAGTGATGAAGGCACAGATAGAAGGATAGAAACCGTAGGAGGGCAGTTTGGAAATTAAAGATTTATGCCAGACTCGATCGAAAGCCTTTGAGATGTCAAGTGCAATGGCAAAGCTTACGCCAAAGTCCCGAAAGGAGGATGACCAGGAGTCTGAAAGGTAGGTGAGAAGATCGCCAGTGGAGCGTCCCTTACGGAACCCATACTGACGATCGGAAAGAAGGTTGAGATAGGAAAGATGCCTTAAAATTTTTCTATTAAGAATTGACTCGAAAACTTTTGAAATACAGGACGTTAAAGCAATTGGACGGTAGTTGGAGGGTTGGGAGTGGTCACCCTTCTTTGGGACTGGCTGAATGAGAGCAAACTTCCAGCAAGAAGGAAAGGTACAAGTTGACAGACAAAGGCGAAAGAGTTTGCCTAGGCAGGGTGTAAGCTCAGAAGCACAGTTCTTGAGAACAACAGGAGGGACCCCATCAGGCCCATATGCCTTGTTAGTACTGAGGCCAGTGATGGCAGAAAATGCATCAACTGAAGAAATTTTAATGTCAGCCATGAGGAAGTCAGAGGGGAGAAGTGATGGAGTAACAGCACCGGAATCGTCTAAGGTGGAATTGGAGGAGAAAGTCTGTGCGAAGAGATCTGCTTTATCAGTAGAAGAAATAACTACAGAACCACCAGAGTAGAAAAGAGGAGGGAAGGATGATGAGGTAAAGTTGTTAGAAAGATTTTTGGCAAGGTGCCAGAAGGAGCGGGAAGAATTCGAGTTGGAGAGTTGAGAGCATTTAGTATGGATGAAATTATTTTTAGTAGAGCGAAGAACAGACTTAGCACGATTCCGGGCAGAAACGTAAAGATGATGTGATTGAGGGGTGGGTTGGCTCCAGTACCTTTTGTAGGCCTTCTCCTTGTTGCGGACAGCATTAGAACAAGCGTGATTAAACCAAGGCTTTCTTGCGTTAGTCAAAGGATATGAGAAAGGAATGTATGCTTCCATGCCCGAGAGAATAACCTCCGTAATGCGCAAGGCACACTCAGATGGCTCACGGCCATGGAAGCAATAATCATTCCAGGGAAAATCAAAGAAGTACTGCCTGAAGGCCTCCCAGTTCGCGGCTCCAAAATGCCACAGACGACGTTTCCCTGGAGGGTCCACAGGCCGTACCGGAGTGATAGGACAGGTTAAGGTAATAAGGTTGTGATCGGAGGAGCCCAACGGAGAGAAAAGATTAACAGAGTAAGCAGAAGGATTAGTTGTGAGGAAGAGGTCAAGTATGTTGGAGCTCTCTCCAAGGCGGTCAGGGATACGGGTAGGGTGCTGTACAAGCTGCTCTAGGTCATTGAAGTTAGAAAAGATGTAGGCTTGTTCACCAGGTGGATCCGTGAAAGGAGAGGAGAGCCAAAGGTGGTGGTGAACATTGAAATCTCCAAGAATGGAGATTTCAGAGAAAGGAGAAATGGACAGAATGTTTTCCATCGTAGAAGTAAGATAGTCGAAGAATTATTGATAGTCAGTAGAATTAGGGGATAAGTAAACAGCACAGATATATTTAGTCAGAGAATGACAGGAAAGCCGAAGCCTGTTCAATGTCGTTCCTCGTTCCTTGGCATCGTTACCTTTCAAAGCACATCTGCCACTAAAGTACCGCTCATCTATGCTACGCACCTAAACGAACACTCGCGGCACAGTTCACATATATTTTACATAAAGTATAATTTATCACTAAATGTCAGACCAAGGTACAGAACCTGTTCAATGACGTCCCTCGTTCCCTGGCATTGTTACCTTTCAAAGCACACCTGCCGCTAAAGTATCGCTCACCTATGCTACGCACCATAATTTATGTCGCCATGAGGATATGTGGCACATTTCACTTACAATTCACACAATATCATACACAAAAACATGACTACCACAATGATTCCACTCTAACCTCCACAATTATTCCCTTCCTTATTACGGTTCAATGTGACTGTGATGCAGCATCCTTCGCCGGGAGAGTATGATCCAACTCTATTGTATTGGCACACACCACACTCCTTCATGAACACCCGCAGCATGTTTGATGTATATTTCACACAATTCCATATGCATTTTCATTATCAGAATCACAATAATTCCATCCCTAAACACCTCTAATTCTCCCTTTCCCGACTACAAAAACTGTACGTGATGCCTGCCTCATTCCACACTATGGTTTATGGCATCCATAACGCTAACTAGTTCCATAATTTCACCAAGCCAGCCACAATATCATTCACATAAAATACAGTTTAGGCATTGGCTTCATTATATACGTATTTGTAATCACGCCATAGGGCCTTGGGGAGGGCGAGAGGCGAAACCCCACAACAGTGAACACGCATATCGCCTCTAAGCCTAACGATTGATAATGGACACAATTCCTTTTCGTGACATATATCTATGTTCCATCGACAATATCACATACAAATATGCTCACAAATATTGGATTATCACACTGAGTCCATAGGGGCTTAGGCTCGGGCAGGAGGGGGTGAATTAGTAGGAGTTTAAAGGGACAGTACATGCGATGCAACCTCACTGCCTGGCTGCTTGGAAGAGACTGAGGTTTATGGCTATGTGCTGGTCCCCGTGAGGCAGCTCAGTGTTGCCAATGCCTATGACGCGTCAAAATTTGACGCAAATCCGCGAGAAACTTCATTTTTGCTGAATTTTTTTGTGCTTAGAAATGTGATTTGAGTGACTGAACATCTTTAGAACAATCCACATGAAACGTGAATTGCGTGAGTGACCTTTAGAGGGTTAACAATACTGTACTATCAGCAAACAAAAACACCGGAATCTTCCACACCTCACACTCATTCATTAAAGCCACCCCCACATCCACTGCCCTACCTTGCACCTCCTTTACAACCCCATCCATGTATATATTAAACAGCCATGGAGACATCGCACATCCCTGTTTCAGTCCCACATTTAGATCAAAGAACTCACTCAGTGCACCGTAGCCCTAGCCCCTTTGTTCATACTCATCACAGCACTCAACAATTTCCCCTCCACTCCATATATTCTTAATACCTTCCACATACCTTGCATATCTATTCTGTCATAAGCTTTCTCCAAGTCCATGAATGCAGCATACACTTTCTTTCCATTCTTTAGATACTTCTTCACAAAACAGAACAAATATCTGATCTACACATCCTTTTCCTTTCCTAAATCCCCCTTGTTCTTCTCCAACTAGCTCCTCTGTTACATGCCTAACCCTGTCAATGAGTATTCTACCATATATTGTTCCAGTCACAAGAAGAAGGCAAATACCCATATGGTTACCACATACTTCTCTCTCCCTTTTTCCTTTGTATAAAGGAACAGTTATACCTGATTTCCAGTTCTCTGGAACCCTCCACTCTTCCCAAGCCAGTCTACACAACTTCCATATCCACTTCACAACAATCTTACCCCCCTACTTCAGCATTTCATCAAACACTCCATCAATTTCTGAGACCTTTCCCATCTTGATCTTCATTGCCTCCACTACTTCCGCCCTACTGATCTCTTCCTCCCTCCTCTCATCTTTTCTCCTCCAAGCCATTCCCCAACCACTTATACTCGCACTGCTCTCACTCTCTACATTCAGCAAAATATCCTCAAAGTGCTCCTTCCATCTCCTCAACTTCTCTCTCTTCTCCACCAACAATCTATTATTCCCATCTTTCACTCCCCTGCTATTTCCCCTTTCACACTGTCTTATTTTCTTTACCTCCTTCCAAAACAATTTCTTACTCTCCCTCTATGTTACACTCAGATTCCTCCCAAATTCTTCATCCACTTTCTTCTTACTCTCCTTCACCAATCACTTCACCTCCCTTCTCCTGCTCACATATACTTCTCTCTTCTCTCATCTTCTTCCCTACCTCTACTCACTAGCCATTCACTGTATGAATTCTTCTTTTGTTCCAAAGGTCGTTTCACTTCATCATTCCACCATGCTGTCCCTTGCACACACCTGCTTCGCCTCCTCAGTCCACAAACCACCTCAACGCTGTGCCTATCTCTTCCATGAATATCTTACATACATCTCCCACCCCTTCCATCTGCTCTAGCTCATACCTTCCCAATCTTTCTTCCACTATGCTCTTATACTCTGCCATTTTCTCACTATCTTGCAACTTCTTCACTCTTCTCACAGGAGCTGTTTCCTCCTGTCTTCCTCTTCCTCTCTTCACCCATTTTCTTTGCAGCCTTACCCTGGCCATCACTAAGTTATGGTCCGAGATTCCACTCCCCCACCCTCTCCACACTCTTGCATCCAACACTTGTCTTCTCATTCGCTCATCCACACACACGTAATCTATCATTACCTTTCATTCAACAAGTTCATCCTTCCATCCTCCTCATGACTCTCCATGTATACCTGTGGATCATCTTATGCCGAAAGAAGGTGTTGGCTATTGCCAACCCCTTACTAGCACAGATGTCCACCAAAGCACTACCATTCCAATCTGCTTCAGCTGGCACAACCCACTGACCAACCACTCCATCCACTCATACATTCCCAACTTTGCCATTCATGTCTCCAGTCAATAACACTCTCTTGCTCCTCTCAAACTTGTCCATACATGCTTCTACACTTGCCCAAAACTCATCTTTCACTCTTGCCTCTCGGTCCTCTGTCGGCGCATACACACATACAATCGCCCAAGCTTGTATACCTACAAGGTACTGTACTTTCATCCTCACCCACACAATCCTTGCACCCACTGTTCCATACTCTCTTATTTTCTCCTTTCACTTCTTGCTTATCATCAGACATACTCCCTCTCTTGCCCTCTCATTCTCATTAACTCCCGCACATATTCCTAAACCGTATTCCCATTTTCTCACCCTTTCACCTACCCATTTAGTTTCAGTCAATCCACATACATCCACTCTTACATCCTCAAGCACTTTTTGTTTTGTTTTTCACGTATCCATGTCCGCACCCTTAGAATGTCCTTTGTCCATTCCTTAGTCATGAACGTATGGTCCGTCCTGGTCTGAGGCACTTTATTTGCTTGTTCAGTTAGTTCTTTTTATGAGGTAGAGCACTAACCCACCAGCAACCCTTCTACTCGCCTCATACAACAAGCAGGGATACCGGGGGAGTATTCTTGAAGCTCTGGGAAAAATAAGTAAAGGTATATACACCCACTAGGAGGTAAAACAATGTCACCCTCTGAGACTCAGCGCTGTGGTGATGGATTAGCAATGAGTAATGTTGAGTGAGTTGAGTGGTAGATCAGGGCTGTCTGGTAGTTGCTGCATCGTCTTCCCCATCACCCCTGCATCGGCGTCTCCTCAGTCTCGTAGTTGTGATGGTGGTGGTAATGGAGGTGGTAGGGGAGAAGGGTGGGGTCAGCTCTGTTTCCTCTTACTTTATTTTCTTGCTTCTTACTTCTTGTGATTTACTTGTAGGCATGTAGAGTTGTAGGCTTCTTGAGATACTCATGGTTTCTTGTATAGCATTGTAGTTTCTTGCTGTATGGTGCGAACTTGTAGCTGATCTTGCTTACCATCTCACCCGCTCATAGCTCGCTTGTAGAATGATAGTATCTTGACTTGTGACAATCGTAGGTACTTGTAGTTTATCGTGAATTGTAGAACTGAAGCTCATAGCTGAATCGAATTGTCGTAGCTGAATGTTGAATGTTGATAAAGTTGTGAGGCGTAAGTAGACTGTATTGTAGATCGTTGGTTCGCTGATTGTAGACTGATGTAGATTTTGGAAGGTTGGTTGTAATTGTACTGTAGATCGTCAAACCACTGCCAGTACAAAGTTGTGAGGCGTTGTGTGGCTCGAACTTGTAGTAGTTTTTTGTTCTCTATCTTGATAACGTAGACTCAACTGTAGACTCGTATACATGGTTCGTACGCTTACTGCCACCATATACAGTATAATATATCGTAGTCGTTGCCGAGCTATTGTAACAGTGTGTTGATTCGTAGGGGATATTATCGAAAGAAGAAATTGTTGGTTGTACTTTTCGTAGATGGCAGGAGAAAGATAAAAATGAGTCTGGGATTTGACTGCAGTTTATTTTTCTTCAAAGGGAATATCTCAAGAGTAATACTGAGTAACAGTGAGTGAATCTCACAAGAGTGTAATGAGGTGAGAGCTACTGGCTAATCTGCACGCTCCTCTCCTCACCGTCTCTATTCTCTCCTAACTCCTTTCTGCCCTGTCTCTCCCATTTCTATATATGAATGGTTGTGTCACGTTTAACCTGCGGCGTCCCGTCGACGTTCTTTTACATCCACACGTTTTGTCACTGCCAATCCCATCGACGTACATAAACGCGAAAAAAATGCAAGGTCCCTAATTTGCACAATTTTCAATTTTCTCGAGTCATTTTTGGTGCGTATACACGTGACACCTTCCTCAACAAGATGCCAGGCAGGGACAATGCCTTACCCAGCATGACCTCCTCCCCCCCTCTGCATGCCATTGTCTCAGCAATTCACCTGTTATCAGTGACCTGGCCAGTATAGCCATGTCATGCCACGGTACGAAATTCAGGGCCAGAGTGATTCCCCAATCAATGACAATGTGGAGGACAAACTTTATATAGCATTAGAGGAAGAAACAGTTAGAAATGATGAGCAGGTAATGTGGCAAAAAAAGGTCAGGTATTAGTGAGTGAAACAATGCTTATAATGCCTATATTACTGCTTGAAAACCAATATACTCTTGTACTACATATAAATTCGTAACAGTAAATAAATAAATACCGTTTATGAGTGGTGTGAAATAGTTATCCTCCCATAGAACTCGTTTTCTTTGGTGCCAGCCTGATAGAAAACCCAGTAAAGTAAGGAGGCTCTCCTACCTGTAATGAGTATTTTAAACCTCAGGTGAGCGATTTTTCTATGAATTTTCGATGTTTCTCACCAAAAGCGAAGGTTTGAGCCAAAAAAAAAAATTTCCTAAAATGGTCGGGATTGGGGGGAGTCAGTGGTGGAAAAGTGGTCGGGATGGGGCGGGTTAAGGGCACGGGCTTGTGGAACCTTCCCGAGCCTGAGGACTTTCTGATCAAGCTTCACACTTTGCTGTGTGTGGAATTCCTAACTGAGAATGTGCGAATGTCATTTCCTTTAGACCTCTCTCCCAGGCATGACTTTCATCTAACCTCTATATTACATATATACGTTACTAGCTATTATGTAGTGTGTTATGGTATTTTAGAGTCCTGACAGGTGGACAGGGAGACATGGAGGCGATTTGTTTGTGGCCACCCTTACAGGATTAAGGCATCTGGCAATAGATAGATATCTATATCTATATCTATATATCTACCCATCCATCCAATATATATATATATATATATATATATATATATATATATATATATATATATATATATATATATATTATGCAGTTTAGTCTGGGCTCCGACTTCTCGGGACCAGCTACAGTGTGGGCCTTGGGTTCTTTGTTCATGACCAGGCCTGCGTACACAGACAAGGAAACATAAGTCCAAACACTGACTGAACAAGGACACACGTATATTAACAGTAAGTGGGGTTACAATCTGTCACACACTATAGTCCGTGATCAAACCTAATACAGTCATTACTCGTTTTACGATGGGGTTATGTCAGGTCATACCTTATCGTATACCGATTTTATCGTAAATCGGTAGATTGAAACCCATTATAAAAAGCGGGTTATATCAACTCAACTTCCCAAAGTCACCTAACCAAGACTGAACCATAAATGATAACCCACATTCCTTCCTTCCTGTGTTGGTCCAAGTCGTCTCCAAGTCGTCCCCCTCCCCCCGAGGCTGGGGGATAGCCTGTGCTTATAGGCACTAGTGGTCAGCCTTTGAGTCAGACAGGAGCAAGTTAAGGGGAGGGGAATCCACCCCATACCTGCACCAACCTTAGCACTGGGACCCATACCTGCACCAACCATAGCACTGGGTCCTATACTGGCACTGACCTTACCACTGGGCACACAGATCCACAGTAATCCCTTAATTCTCGCGAACTTTTTTCACGCGATTTCGATTATCCACGAATTTTTCGTACAATAATATAACAAAATTATAGTATTCAAAAAAATAATTTTAATATATGAAAGAAAGAAATAAAATATAAAAATGCCTACCTGCCGCCAGTGTGCATACATGTGTGTGTGTGTGGGAGGGGGGGGAGTTCGGTCTACCAGTAACCATGCACCACACAGTCAGTTTGAATCTGACGGTCGAACCGTGAGTGACTGGTGAATCAATATTTGTGGCTTATTTTTTTGCTTTCCAGTGATTGCTTGCCTTGTTTGTCAACATGGGGCCTAAGCATGGTGCTAGTGATGCATGTGGTAACACACCAAAGCTGGCTCGTAAAGTGATGTCGCTGACAAGGAAAGTTAAATTGTTGGACAAACTTATGTAAGGAATGTCGGCGACAATTCGCCGTCAGGACGATTCCCCGTCACTTATTTACAGATCAATTTATATAGCAAGTACAATACACTAGTTTTTTACTTATATGTATTATAAAATCCCTCTGAAAATTAGTTATTAAAGTATTAATTAATCCATAATAGTATATTTATAGAATGACAGGGAATCGTCCAGGGTGCGAATTGTCCTGACAGGGAATCATCCATGTTTTAACGGTAAATTGACTTTACGGGGTATTGTCTCAGAACCGTATGTTTGGGGTGATTGAGTCAACTGTTCATGCAATAAAGAAGGCAGAACGTAGCATACGGGAGGCAGTGATGGCTAGTGCACCAGACTGTGCTAAAGTGTCTCCACCTATGCCTGTGCTTGTCAGTTTTCAGTAAGTGTTAGGGATTACTGTACTGTAGTACGATGTTTGGCTGAGAGGTGACAATAACAGGGGGGCACACATGAACAAGTTGAAAAGACAGGGCTTTGATGGGTGGCGGGACCATAACAATGCACTGCATGCTTGGGCCACCAGCTTGCCTGAGACAAGCGACGGTCACCTTGCGGTCACCTTGCGTATGACTGGCGCTTCCCGATGGCCAAATCGTTATAGCAGGAAATTTATTGTAAATCGGATTTTGGGGTGGAACTTTTCTATTATCGTTGTAGTGAAATATCGTAAACCGAAACATTGTAAAACGAGTAATGACTGTAAATACAGAATATCAGCTAACATGGAACAATACGCCTTGCACTAAATATCTCCACCTAGTTCATACAGAATATTGACCAACACGAGAAGTATATATCCACTTACAAAGAGAAGTCTTACTTTACAATGCACGTATAATTTGTACAATAGTCTGGTATCTCCTGCTCCTGTATACATATAACACTCCTAATACACTTTACTTCAATATATACAGCACGTAACAGAGACAGAAGGACATTCCCTTTCCACAACATTCGTGTGATGTAGGATGGGACCTTACGCTACTGATGACTCATTTGCATGACATAGGCGGAGCCTGGGCTAACTTTTGTTACACAAGCATGACATATGACTAGGGAATATACCACTTATAATCTACTCACATGACAGGGATGGAGGATGTCAGGACTACATAGAATTCTCATATAGGTCAGACACAGAGAGTAAACCCATGTTACATACACTCGGTGTATAGGGAATAAGTCCGCCTCCTCTGGGGGCTGCAGTCTCGCCTGAGGAAAGAGGCCATCAGGGTTAATCTGCAGTCACTCACTCTGGAGGAGTTCGTCAGCACTTGCCGGCGGCAGTGGTGGAGTCGTAGCGACAGGATGCCCGGCCTCGGCATGGTCTTACCCTAGCTGGTCTCAGATGAGGTACCTGTGGGGGAGCAGTTCCCACTTTCCAGGGGAAAGGGATGGGAAGAGGGGCATCTTGCTCTGCTACAGGAGGGGGCGGACTGAATGAGGGGCATCACCCTCTGTAGGAACCTTGAGGGTTGTAGAGGGGGATTGACCGGCAGCCTGCTTCCCTATTTGGCGGGCCTGACGGTCCCTGCCAGAACTCCGGACCTGGTTTCAAGAGGGAGACATGGCGGGCGCTCCTCCGGCCAGGCAGACCTGGCGGGCATTACCTAGGTTCCTGTTGGGGACGGAGGTGAGAGGAGGTCCGGAGAACACTCTCTCAGGTGGTGAGCCCGAGGAAGGCGAGAGGGAGAGGTCCAGTGGGTACTTCTGGCGTTTGCCACAGGTCCAGTGGACTCTGTCCCTCTGCCGCTGTGGCCAGGGCACCTGTCCTGGAATTGACCTTGAGGGGATGTCCGGCAGGCACTCCTGGCTAATGCCACAGGTCCGGCGGACTCTGGCCTCATGTCGTCAGGGCTGGGGCAGCTCGGGAGATGACCGGTGATCTGTCCCACTTAGGTAGCTCCGGCGGAGACTACCTCCAGGCCCACCTTCCTCCTGGAGAGAACCTGCAAAGGTTGTCGGTAGGATGTGCCGACGTGCTGGCTCCCGAAGGTGGGTGGCAGAGGATGGAGAACCGGCGGTCACCCCACCCACAGTAGGTCTGGCAGACTCTACTGTGCCACTGCTCCCCTTGGGTATAGCAAGGCTAGAGGCTCCAGTGGAATCCTCTCCTCTCGTGAAGGCTGACCCAGCGGATACGGCATCTGAGAGCTTGCTTCGGACTTGAGGGTTGTAAGTCCCACCCCAATTCTGTTGAGTGCTTCCTCCACCGGAGAGTAGTGCACTCAACCTGTGTACTGCCCGGTGGTCTGGCTGCGGGGAAGAGGGGCATCAGGTCACGGAGGACATATGTCGCTCTTGCTGGGAAGGCTCGGCAGGTGAGATAGCCTCCCTGTCATCTCCTTGTGGGGTGGAGGTCACCTCCCTGTACCCTTCTCCTGGGATAGTTGTGTCCGGCTCGCTCCGCCGAGCGGGTATTTCACCACCATCACGGGGGTGGAAGTCATGTCCCCATGACTGGAGTTGGTAAAGTTTGACGGTGGGGGTGCGGTGCGAGGGTATGATGTGGTGTAGGAGGGTAGTCCAGTGGAGCGTTGGTTGGTTGGGCTGCTGATGCGGAGAGTACACCACGGTGTGGGTGGACGGTACAGGCGTATGCCGCAGGAGATTCAGAAACTGTGCGGTGCCGTTGATGCAGTGCTTGCGGCTGACGGTCGGGGCCCAGAAAATGTGTGTTATCTTCATCTTGGGTGGCGGAGGTGGAAGGGTTTGATGGATGGTGTCTGGTTGTAGACTAGACACAGGGGAGGCCGACTTGCTTATAAGAGTTCGCCCCTGGTTAAGCAGCTTAGTGGGGCAAGCAATTGGGATGTCCCATGGGGTATGGTGGAGTTTGAGGGTGAGGGGAGCAGTGTTAGGGGAAGGGATTGATGGTGGGGAGGGGGTGTAGGTGTATCTAGCTGGGGGGCATGACAAACGGCCGGCTCTGTTGCGGATGGTGGTGAGTACAGGTGTAGGTGGTGATGGGGAGGACGTGGGTGGATGTGTGGATGGTGTGGTGGTGCATGGAGGTGGAGGTGTGGGTGGGCATGGTGGCAGGGTGCTGGGAGGTCTGGTGTCAGCTTTGGCTGCACGGGTGATTGGTAGTGGAGTAGGCACAGTTTGCGGGTGGCTGGTTGTGGACGTCGGTGAGGGTGGTGGCAAGGGGTGGGTTGGTGGGTGAGGGGGAGCTGGGCATGGGGGAAGGGTGTGGGGGCAGGGAAGCTGGGTGGCCTCGCGGTGTGGGGCTCAAAGGTGGCAGTGGGGTGGAAGTGGAGCATGGTGAGGAGGATGCAGGTGAGTTAGGTGTGAGAAAGGGGGTGAGGTTTCTGGGGTAGGGTGGTGGAGGTGGTAGGAGGGCTGGGTGAGGATATGGACAGGGAGAGGTAACAGGAGTAGGAATCATCGGACTCTTGCGGGGAGGTGGAGGGAGGCGTACGCAGGGAGTGTAGGTGGCGTGGTGGTGTGGGAGGGGCCTGGAAGCAGTGCACATGGCAATTCCTGTAGGTGTGGGTTGTGTTGTGGTATTGAACCGTGACTTGGTATGGGTTGGGGATGGTTACGATCTCATTGGGGCCTGTGTAGCAAGGGGCTAGTTTATGTGGTGTTGGGAGGATGGTGACTATATACGAGTTCGCCTGGCTTGTAGGGGTTGGTCATTGTAGTGTCTGGGGTCATGTCCTGGGTAGATTGCAGGTGGTGAAGTTTGCGCTTGAGGTGGTGAAGGGGGTCGAAGGAGGTGGGGTTAGTGGGTGCTTGCAAGTGGTGTCAGAGGAGTAGGAGCAGAGGGGCCTCACTGAATACCGGTTTGTGGGGCGTGATTCCATCTTCGCGGGGACAGGTGTTCATACCCCATTGCATTATTTTGATGTGGGCAGGCCAGTCATCACTCTGCGTGTCTTGGATCCTTGTCCACACTTAGTTGGCATGGGGGATGCTGAAATAAGGGAACACATGGCGACTCAGGGTGTCTGTGATGGCTAGGGCGTGATGTTCCTTCATCGGACACGCAATCAAGAACTTGGAATATGTGTCCACAAATGTGATTATGTATTTGTTGCCTGATTTAGGTGGGAGAGGGCCAAGGACATCCACGGATATTAGTTGCCAGAGCTTGCTGGCTAGGATGCGTCCGGACGGGCCTGGTGTCCTAGTGGTGTCTTTTCCAAGGGCACATACTCGGCAGGATTGTATGACTTGCTGCGCAAGCTTGGAGGGGTTTTGGGTCCAAAAGATGGCAGTAAAAATTTGGAGGAGTTTTTTGGCACCGAGGTGGATCCCGTTATCACCGTGGAGGAGTGTGAGGGTGTGAGGGGCCGTGTCAGGGTCTAGGGCGATGTGGCCAGAGTGGGTGTATGGGTGATCACTGTGTCACTGTAACTTGGATAAAAGCTGGGTGGGCATCCAATCAGGGCGGTCTCAGGCTTATCAGCATTGCACGAGGGTGGGTGAGGTCTGGACGGCATTGACGGGGAGGCGGGAGAGAGCGTCGGCATTAGTGTGGAGTTTGCTGGGCCTGTAGGTTATGTCGAAATTGAATTCTTTGAGCGTCTCTCTCCAGCGGATACTTTGTGAGTTTTTGGCACAGCCATTGCATGGATTGATGATTGGTGATGATGGTGATGTGGGTCCCTGCTAGGAAGGCTCAGAAATACTCGAGTGCCCAAGCACTCCTGCTTGGTAGCGGCATAGTTTCGCTCCGCCTGATTCAGGGTGCGACTGGCGCGGGCGATGATATGTTCCTGGCCGTCTTGTTCTTGGAGCAGGACATCACCGATTGCCACTAGTGATACATCCTTGTATAAGCAGAAGGGGAGAGTATAATTGGGGAATGCCACTATAGGGGCCGTGATCAACTTGTCCTTGAGGGTGCGGAAGGCCTGGAGGCGGTCTTCGATCCATGTGAAGGGTTTGCCCTTTTTCATAAGGTCATGTAGTGGCTTGACAATGGTCACAAACCCTTACACAAAGCGCCGGTAGTACGAGGCGAGGCCTATGAAGGCATGGAGCTCATGCACATTCTGGGGCAGGGGAGTTCAGCTATGGCCCATAGTTTCTCTGGGTCAGTGGTTATGCCTTCCATAGATATGATGCGGCCCAGAAAAGAGACTGAGCATTGTGCCAGGACACATTTGGAGGAGTAGAGTTTAAGCCCGGCCTGGCCTATCCTGGAGAAAACTTGTCATAGGCGATGGAGATAATCGGCCCAGGTCTTGCTGAAAATAGTGACGTTATCTAGGTAGGCGAGGCATATATCCCAAGTGAGGCCAATTAGCACAGACTTCATTAATCGTAAGAATGTGGCAGGGGCGTCACAGAGGCCGAAAGGGAGCTCATTGAACTCGTAGTGCTTCACGTTGCTGGTGGAGAATGCTGTTTTTCCTTGGTCCTCGGGGTGGATGGGGAATTGCCAGTATATAGGGAATAAGTCCAACGGAGGGGTGGGTATGATGACACAGGGACAGGGATATATTATTCGTATGTAAAGGTAGTTCAACGTGTATTGTAAAGGGGAGGGGGGAGTCACACTAGGGAGAAACGACCAGGGCCTCCTTTCTCGTGCCTGCACTGGTTGTCAACGTGAGTTTCCTCCTGGGGTTGCAAAGCCACCGATTCAACAAAGGGGGAAAGGAGGGGGGCAACACTGGGGCAGTGGGGAGGTCTGGTTTAAAACCTTAACACCACCAGGGGACGGAACTGTAACCTTAGAGTCTTTACTCACGGAAACAGGTAGAGTGGGGCACCAGGGCATGTTGTGGGACTCAGTAGACAGGAAGTCGCAGGTGACGGCCGGGCATAGGGGGTGGGCCATCAGGGGTGTGCTCCTCGGATTGGTCACTATTGGGGTCGCCACGGGCCCTACAGGAGCTGGTGGGGGGAATGGTGGGCGGCCATCTCTTCGTAGGAGCCCTTGGTGAGGAGGGGCCCTCTGGACTAGGACCGAATAGGGCTGGGAGGTGCGTGGCACGGTGCCGGCCCTTCGTCATAGTAGGGGTCCTGGTGGCAGACCTGGGTAGGCTCGGGCCAAGGGTGGGTTGCAGGTGGGACGGCGCCCTTCCGGGACTGCGGTCCCTCTTGGGAGAGGTGAAAGTCAGGGGTAGACTGCAGTCGCCTTCATCAAGAGGGTACGGCGGTGGTGGTGGGCAGTAGGGGTTGTCCGCCTCCTCTGGAGGCTGCAGTCTCGCCTGGGGGAAGAGGCCGTCAGGGGTGATCTGCGGCTGCTCACTTCGGAGTAGTCCATAGTGCCTGCCGGGAGCGGTGGTGGAGTTGCAGCAACAGGATGCCTGGCCTTGGCATGGTCTCGCCCTTGTTGGTCTCAAGTGGGGTACCTGCGGGGGAGCAGCTCCCACTCTCTGGGGGAGAGGGGCGGGAAGAGAGATGTCTCACTCTGCCACAGGAGGGGCAGACTGAGTGAGGGGTGTCACTCTCTGTAGGAACCTTGAGGGTCATGGAGGGAGAGCAATCAGCAGCCTGCTCCCCTACTTGGCGGGCCTGACAGTCCCTGCTGGAACTCCAGACTGGGGCACGTGAGGGAGACCCGGTGGGCGCTCTTTTGGCCAGGTAGACCCAGCGGGCACTACCTAGGTTCCTGTTGGGGATGGAGGGAAGAGGAGGTCTGGAGGACACTCCCTCAGGTGCCGAGCCTGAGGAAGGCGAGAGGGAGAGGTCCAGCAGGCACTCCTGGCATTTGCCACAGGTCCGGCAGACTCTGTCCCTGTACTGCTGGGGCTGGGGCACCTGTCCCAGGGACGACGGGAAGGGGAGGCCCAGTGGGCTCTCCAGGCAAATGCCACAGGTCTGGCGGACTCTGTCCCTCTTCCACCACGGCTGGGGCACCTGTCCCGGAGATGACACTGAGGGGAGGCCCGGCGGGCACTCCTGGCCAATGCCACAGGTCGGGTGGACTCTGGCCTCCTGTCGTCGGGCTGGGGCAGCTCGGGAGATGACCGACTGTCTGTCACACTTAGGTAGCTCCAATGGAGACTACCTCCAGGTCCGCCTCCCTCCTGCGGAGAACCAGTGAAGATAGTCTATAATACGTGCCGACATGCTGGCTCCCGAAGGTGGGTGGCAGAGGATGGAGAACCGGCGGTCACTCCACCCAAAGTAGGTCCGGCAGACTCTACTGTGCCACTGCTCCCCTGAGGTATAGCAAGGCTCGAGGTTCCAGTGGAATCCTCTCCTCTTGTGAAGGCCGATCCGGCTTCCCATGTTCCTAGATATCTGGCAGGTTCCCTATTTAGCCCCTTAACCCTAAGGTTACAGTGACCTCGTCCCAGGTGTTTTTCAGTTTGCCTCTCATTTCCGTAGCCCCATCATTAACACTTCTCACTTTCTGCACCCAGTTATCATCCCTCATCTTCTCCACATGCCCAGTATATATATATATATATATATATATATATATATATATATATATACCTCCCTTTCCTTGGGGGAAGCAACCTAGGTATATATATATATATATATATATATATATATATATATATATATATATATATATATATATATATATATATATTTTAACTCTGTGGTACAGAGTTAAAATGTGCGATTTCGGACACTGAAGAACGAGGGTTCGCGCCCCACCAGGGTAATAAACTTTGGGAGCATTCTTCATGCCAAGTACTGCATTGGCTGACACAAGGGGTGCTGTGGTTGAACCAGTGTCTCACACTGTAAAGTATGTTTGCACTCAGTTGGCATGCGCGGGCTGATTACACTTGGTTCACAGACTACTCACATATCCAAAACCACTCCAACACAACAGTTATACTTACAAGCACTTCTAACTCTACATACAGTCTCTACCAGACAGCCTAAGCCACTTGGTAGAGATAATTTTTATGCAGGATGGCGCACCGTGCCACACAGCCCGTGATGTGATACAGTGGTTGCGAGATTGTCAGGTTGAGTTCATTGAAGATTGGCCAGGAAATTCCCCAGATTTGAACCTAATTGAAAATTTATGGGCAATTATTAAAAGGGAGCTAAGGAAACATGACACACACTCCATCCCGCAACTGATCGAAGCAGTGGAACAGACGTGGAGGAATATTGACCCAGAATATTTAAGGAACCTAGTAGATTCTGTCCCAGAACATCTCAAAAAGTGCCTGAGAATGAAAGGAAGACCTCTGAAGTACTAATTACTTGTAAGTACCCATTTTATTAATATTAAGATATTGTTAAGTATTGTTTACAGTTGTTGCTTCACGGGCGCATGAACTTTTGGCGCGGACTGTATATATATATATATATATATATATATATATATATATATATATATATATATATATATAAGATGCGTCGTATGTAGTACAATATACAGCATTCCCCAACTACGTACATACAAAAACTGGTATGTATGAAGTGAGAAATGAACAGAATGAGGTGTAGAAATTTGGGAAGATGTAGAAATAATATGAAACAGGTACGAACATCAGGCCTGACACTCTGGGGCCTACTGGGGGTTGGAAGGGTAGTGAGGGACAAGGAGGGAGAGATGGGGTGGGGTTTGGGGGAGGGGACGAGGCTAGCAGGGAGGGAGGAGGGACAAGAGAGGGTGGGGAGGGATGCAGGTTGTTGTGGGAGGAGAGATGCAGTTGCGTGGAGAGGTGGGAGAGTGATGGGGGACAAGAAGGGCGTGAGGGAGTGGAGGAGAGGGTGGCACGGAGGCGGCCGAGAGGGGGGTGCCTTCCCACAGCCCGGGTTGGTCCAATCCCCCCTCACGCCACACCAGGGGCGAGTTCTTATTGGCCTGAAGCCATGTATATCATTATCGGGGTGGACAGAAAGCTCTCTGCAGTTTTTTACAGGCCGCGTTCAGTTGATGCAATTAGGTATTTTGGCATAAAACTCAAATTGCATCAATTGATGCGATTAGGACTTAAGAGGGTTAACAGAATAAAAAATAGTTTTGATAGTTTTGTCATGGGGTTTTTAAAATAAATGCAAAATTAAATGATAATGTTCAATAATACTGAAGAGCAGGGACAATAAATTGTCTTGCTAAATCAAGCAATGATTACTTTATACCGGCTCGCTTTGCCGATTCTCTCAGAACGAGAATTTATAAACTTTCTCAACAGTACACAGCAGAGACTAATTACTCACAATCGCTGTTTATTAGTACTGTTAGCCTCTGGAGAAAGTGACTTCACCCCTGACAATAAATAACTAATACTATTAATAATATCAGGTTCTTGCTGATGTGTAACTCCTAGAAGGCACAACGGATTTTAAGCTTAATACAACAAGACTGGCCTAAGTACCAGTTATGAATAGCAAAACGTTTATGCAAGCTAGGAGCTATAAGGGAAATAAGCTTAATTATGGAGAAATGAAACACGAGTTTACATTACATTAAGCTCAAAGAAAAAGAACTGTTAAATTTATTGATTACAAAGAAATAAATTTAACGTTACATTTCAAAATGAATTCAAATAAAGAGATCGCACTCACTCACTCACTCAAAAGCTAAATTCTTACGCCTAGGAAAAACAACATGCGGTGCAGCCGGCCGGCATGTGAGGAAAACATCACACTTAACTAAACTCTTAAGTCTAGGAAAACGAAAAGAAAATACTGGTCAATGTAGCATATCACAAAGGAAGGGTAGGAGCCTGGAGAACTGTGGTCTAGTGGAGTCTGGGTGCTAGATGACCTCTCTCACTCTCACTACTGGAGCACAGAACCTCACTCCGTCGCGACAGACAAAAGACTGAATTAAAAAAAGATGCGCGTGGTAGGATATTGTACAGGCCAGCGGAAGAAGGCGTGGCCAACGGTTGAGGCAAGCAGGGGCGAACAATAAAGAAACAATAATATCGCTCAGTAGAGCACTTAATGACGTGCATTAGATCGGTCACTTTTGAAACAGTGACGAATGTTTTGAAAAGTATACCACCGAAATGGAGAGAGAAACGGTTAACTGAACGATACACAGTGAGTTTTCCACTAATAGTTCGTGGTTTCTCACAAAAGGAAAATGTCGCGAATTTGATTCGTGACAAGTTCAACTCGGCAAGTCACTGTTCAGTAACTTGTACTAAGCCTTCTAAACTACTGTGTGACATAATGATGCTCAACAAACAACACTTTACTTTTAACGTCCAAAAACTACAAAATTTTGCTGCTCAAATAGTAGATGGGAGAGCTGGAAAATATTATCATGTTACCCCTATCTTAAAGAGACTAAAGTGGTTAAATATTCCTAATATAATAACCTTTAACACAGCAGTCAAAATTTTAAAACAATTACACAATCAATACCCAGTTTATTTTCTCTCTCTCCCTACTGTAAATCGTGTAACTCAAAGTACTACCAGACAACAAAATAACCTGTATGTCCTCAAAGTAAACTCTAACACTGGTGCCAGATCTATCTCTGTAAAGGGATCTAAGCTATGGAACCAACTCCCATTAAATATCAAAGAAGCCAGTAATATATATGCATTCAAAGCAAAACTAAAGGAATTCCTTCTGACTTAGGCACATCAATTTATGTAGACTACTGTACACTGTTGTATATACCATTGTCAATATTATGTATGGAGAATAACCACTAATGTGGAAATAAAGTTGTTTATTATTATTATTATTATTATTATTATTATTACTATACCATTGTCAATACTATGTATGGAGAATAACCACTCATATGGAAATAAAGTTTATTATTATTATTATTATTATTATTACTATACCATTGTCAGTACTATGTATGGAGAATAACCACTCATGTGGAAATAAAGTTTATTATTATTATTATTATTATTATTATTATTACTTTCTGTCTAGAGCAAAACCACAGTATTTCTCTCTCTCTCTCTCTCTCTCTCTCTCTCTCTCTCTCTCTCTCTCTCTCTCTCTCTCAGGTGCAAAGCTACTGTATTCTCTCTCTCTCTCTCAGGTGCAAATCCACAGCACTCTCTCTCTCTCTCTCTCTCTCTCTCTCTCTCTCTCTCTCTCTCAGGTGCAAAGCCACAGCACTCTCTCTCTCTCTCTCTCTCTCTCTCTCTCTCTCTCTCTCTCTCTCTCTCTCTCTCTCTCTCTCTCTCTCTCTCTCTCTCTCTCTCGTGCAAAGTTACAGTACACAGACACACACACACACACACACACACACACACACACACACACACACACACACACTCTCTCTCTCTCTCTCTCTCTCTCTCTCTCGTGCAAAGTGACAGTACACAGACACACACACACACACACACACTCTCTCTCTCTCTTCATAAGATAGTAACAGGTGGGAAGTTCAAAATCTTTGATTAAATTTATTCCTTGATCCATGAGTGTTTTTTTAAACATGTGCCTTTCCTATGAAATCACTTTGACCTTTCCTAAACATAAGCTCTACTTTGAGGAGCATGTCATACACTTTGTCTGGCACTGTAATAAATTACAGGTGGTCTCCTTGTTTTTAATGTTGTGAACAGAATAACCTACCAAGTTGTACAAGCTATCACTCTCTGTCATTGACAAGTCCTGCTCATATTCATCAGGAACGGATTTTTTAAATCCATATTTTCCTTCTTTCTTGATCTGCAGGCCGATCCGGCTGCCCATGCTCCTAGATATCTGGCAGGTTCCCTATTTAGCCCCTTAACCCTGAGGTCACAGTGACCTCGTCCCAGGTGTTTTTCGGTTTGCCTCTCACTTCCGTAGCCCCATCATTAACATTTCTCACTTTCTGCACCCAGTTATCATCCCTCATCTTCTCCACATGCCCAGTCTATATCTATATATATATATATATATATATATATATATATATATATATATATATATATATATATATATATATGGAGCCTCTGTGGTAGAGTTAAAGTGTGCGATTTCGTACACTGAAGAACGAGGCTGCCCTATCAGTGAGTGTATAACGGCGGGATAGTTGCAGTGCCAAGACGGGCTTGGAGGGTGTCCCTGCAGCTGTCCTGGCAGGGTGCCCCGAGGCCACTACCACAGCCACTGGTAAGCTGGTGGGCTAGGGGTCCCAGATCCATTGCCTGGACCTGGGATTGTGCAGTGAGTGGGACCTGTGCTGTGTCTGTCCCCATGTATTAATACTGAAGATGACAAAACAAAAAAGGTTTCAAAGCAAGCCTGAGGACAGTAAATCACCCATGGGGATGAGGGTGGGTTCATGGAATGTGGGAAGTTTGAGGGGAAGACCAGGGGAAGTCGTTGAGGCATTCAGTAGGAGGTGGGTGGATGTGGCGTGTTTGCAGGAAGTCCGGTACAGGGGTGGATCAGCCAGAAAGATTGTTGGGAAGGACTGTTGCTATAAGTTGTTTTGGCAGGGGGGGACAGACGGATATGGAGGTGTTGGTGTGATGGTTGCGGAGAAATGGGTGGAATATGTTATGAATGTTTTGAGAGTAAGCGATAGGATATTGGTAGTGAAAATTCTGTTGGGAAGAAAGATAGCTGTGATTATATCGGCATATGCTCCACAGGCAGGATTGGATGAATCAGAGAAAGATAGATTTTGGGATGATTTAATACGTGTAGTGGGTGGTATGCGGGATGATGAGATAGTGATTTTGGGAGGGGACTTAAATGGTCATGTAGGTGAAGCAGCACAAGGTTATGAAGGAGTGCATGGGGGATGTGCATATGGTCTAAGGAATGCAGAAGGGGAAAGGATATTCGAGTTTGGGGAGGCAACGGACATGACTGTGTGCAACACATATTTTAGGAAAAGGGACAGTAGGTTAATTACGTATGAGTCTGGGGGAAATAGCAGTCAGATAGATTATTTTCTGGTAAGGAGGGCCGATAGGAGGTTAGTGAGGGATGTTAAAGTTATAGGAAGTGAGGAGTGTGTGCAGCAGCACAAACTATTGATTTGTGATATGATGCTTAAAGAACAAGTGATGAAAAAGAGGACTTATGTACCTAGGAGGAAAATATGGAAGCTGAAAAACCAAGTAGTAAGGGATGCCTTCTATAGCGAGTTGAGGAGAGTGGTGGCTGAACAGGGAGCTGTAGACAGAGGCGTTAATGAACAGTACAGAGCCCTCAAGAACAATTTCTTGAGAGTTACTGATGTAACATGCGGCTGGACAAGAGGACCACCAAGACATACAGTAACTTGGTGGTGGGATGAGGGTGTAGAAGCTGCAATTAAGGAGAAAAGAAGGCTTTTCCGGGAATGGAAGAAGGGTGGTAGCAAAGAGAAATATTTGGCTGCCAAGCGTAGGGCTAGGAGAGAGGTATACAGGGCAAAGTCTGAGTCACAGAGACAATTACTTGATAACCTAAATCATGGGGAAAGGAAAAATATATTTAGGGTGGAAGGTCAGGTGAAGAGGGATAATCGGGATATCATAGGTGAGCAGTGTGTGAAGAATGATGAAGGAAGGGTCGTGGTGAACAGTGAGGATATTAAAGATGCATGGAGAGAGCATTATAACCGGTTGTTGAATGAGGAGTTTGACTGGGACAGGGAAGGTTTGGAGCCAGCAGATCCAGTGTCTGGCCCTTGGCCTTTGATTGATACTGCTACTGTGAGTGAGGCAATAGGCAGGATGAGGGTGGGGAAGGCAGCAGGTGTGTCTGGGTTGACTGCCGAAATGTTGAAGGCCTCAGGCGATATAGGGGTGAGTTTAGTCACTGACCTGATAAATAGGATTATTTATGAGTGTGTTGTCCCAGATGATTGGCTGAAGAGTGTAATTGTAAATGTGTATAAAGGGAAGGGTGATGCCCTGGAAAGAGGAAATTATAGAGGTATAAAGCTTTTAGATCAGATAATGAAGGTAATGGAGATAGTTTTAGAAGGTATGATTAGAGAAAGAATGAATATTGATGAGATGCAGTTTGGGTTTATGCCAGGTAGGGGGACCACTGATGCCATATTCATTGTTCGACAGCTTCAGGAAAAATATATTGGTAGGAGAAGGGATCTTTATTTTGTTTTTGTTGATTTGGAAAAGGCCTTTGACAGAGTCCCTAGAGAGGTGGTGAAGTGGGCAATGAGAAAGCTTGGCTTGGAGGAGTGGCTGGTTAGGGTGGTTATGGCCATGTATGTGGGTGCTCACACCCAGGTGAGAGTGAATGGAGATTTGAGTGATGAGTTTTCCGTGAATGTTGGTGTGCATCAGGGGTCAGTCTTGAGTCCCATGTTGTTCATCAAGGTACTTGAAGTCCTTTCACGTGACTTTAGAAATGGACTCCCGTGGGAGTTGTTGTATGCTGATGATTTGGTGTTGATTGCAGAAAATGAAAGGGAGGCGGAGGAAAGGTTTAGGAAGTGGAGAGATGGTATGGGGCAAAAGGGTTTAAGGGTAAATGCAGAAAAAACAAAAGTGATGATATCTAGGGTTGGTGGCGGTACTGTCAAAGACGAGGGAGAGTGGCCATGTGCAGTTTGCCACAAGGGCGTGGGAAGTAATTCCATCTTGTGCGGTGTGTGTGATATGTGGTGCATAAGAGATGTAGTGGTATCAGAGGTAGACCGCGAGATAATGCTGATTTTATGTGTACGGCGTGCCGGGGTGAGCAGGTGGAGATCGTCAGACGTGAAAGGATTGAACTTGCTGGTGAATCTCTTGAGTGTGTGGAAGAGTTTTGTTATTTGGGAAACATGTTGTGTGCTGGAGGTGGGGCTGGAGCTAGCTCTGTGGCTAGGGTGAGAAGTGGTTGGAAGAAGTTCAGGGAGCTCTTGCCTCTCCTGACATTGAGAGGGCTCTCCCTACGTGCTAAGGGGTCTTTGTATGCAGCATGTGTTAGGAGTGTAATGCTGTATGGCAGTGAGACCTGGGCAGTGAAGGAGGAAGACATTCGCCGGCTCAGACGTACAGAAATGACAATGATTAGGTGGATGTGCAGTGCGTCCCTGCGTCCAAGGCCTGGAGGGGCTGGGTTTACAATGGAAGAGTTGAGAGGTAGGATGGGACTGGAGTGTATTGGTGTTGTGATGAGGAGAGGTAGATTGAGGTGGTTTGGACATGTGGAGAGGATGGGGGATGATAATTGGGTGAGGATGATGAGAAGTGTTAATATTGGGGGTGGGGTTATGAGGGGTAGACCGAGAAAGACATGGGATGAGGTCATTAAGTGTGACCTTAGGGTTAAGGGACTGAACAGGGAGGCTGCAATGAATCGTGCAGCGTGGAGAGCCGCCATTAGGTGACCAAGGCTGACACATGCAAGCATGTTGGAGCCTTTAAAAACGAAAACGAAGAACGAGGGTTCGCGCCCCGCCAGGGTAATAAACTTTGGAAGCGTTCTTCATGCCAAGTACTGCATTGGCTGACACAAGGGGTGCTGTGATTGAATCAGTGTCTCACACTGTAAAGTATGTTTGCACCCAGTTGGCATGCACGGGCTGATTACACTTGGTTCACAGACTACTCACACATCCAAAGCCACTCCAACACAACAGTTATACTTACAAGCACTTCTAACCCTACATACAGTCTCTTATCAGACAGCCTAAGCCACTTGGTAGAGATACATTAGCTGTATCGTCCTCACTTCTGTCGGGATAGGCCGGTCCTGCAGTGGACACTCAAAAATATACACACACACACACACACACACACACACACACACATATATATATATATATATATATATATATATATATATATATACAGTCGTGGTCATAAATAATTACCCAACATCCGGTACCCCGTGCTTCAGGCTGCCTCCCTTAAGCGCGGCAAGTCACAGTGGAGTAAGAGGGGATGAGAGGGAGAGGCCAGAGAGAGAAGGGACGGTGGGTGGGGGGACGAGTGATGGTGCGAGTGTGTAGTAAGGGAGGGTGGGTATGGGAGGGAAAATGAACTGCGAAGTGGTTGGTGGTCATATCATTTGTCTATTTTCTTTCAATTAGGGCATGATAAAAGAGTTAATATTCTGTAGATAGCGCTGTATTATATCTTGTATAGCGGCGTCAGATAACAAGCTTTAGATAGGTGGTGATAGCAATTGCCGGCTCGTGAGAGAAATATATTGACACGACAGGTCACATATTAGTTCAAAGCCACCAAGACTGTGTGGGCCCAGACTGTCAATGTGTGGAAGCCAGAGAACGAGAGGACACAGGCGCGCCTCCTCCAGAACACTGCGGACGAGCGAGAGCTGTTCAGAGCAAACCAGCAAACCATGAATAGCATTGTTTCCTCGCTGCCGCGAAGACTGCAAGAGGTTATTCAGAGGCAAGAGGCCGATGGACTACTTACTAAGGCTTTCCAGGTTGTTTTGGCTTTACCATTGTCGGTAATGATTGACATGCATATATTTGGGGAGTTTGGTTAGGATTTTATTTTCCTTCTAACATTTTATAAGATATCGTAATATTATCCACCCATGTGCACAGACATCAAATTTGTTTATCCTTTATGCACAATTCTTAAATAGCCTTTTCATATACAGTAGAGATGTCATAAAATAGTTGGCATGATTGCGACTGTATACAGGGAGTGTATACCGAGAGGATGATCATATTTACTGTGGAAACATCCATGCCAAAGATTGCGTATGATATTTAATTCCAAAATTAATTACATCTAAGGGTAGAGGACGTTTCTAAATTATTACGGAAGTCAAAGCCATCCAGGTTCCATTCTGCGTCCGAAATCAAAATATACGGATAAACAAAAATATCTGGCTCCGCAATAATCTTTAATCCGATACGTCACTATATTTCTCTCACTTGTCAGTCCTT
>NC_136978.1:28156754-28164254 GCF_032717465.1 Coenobita brevimanus
TTATCAAGAAATGGACTTATGCTAAACACAAACAAGACTCAGTGTATCTTCATAAGGACCCGTCAGTTAATTGCAAAAATACCACCTAACACTACTGTTAATTTTGGTGATAGTCATATTAAACCAAGTAACTATGTCAAAAACTTAGGAGTGTACATGGGCTGCTATCTTGTATTTGACACCCATGTGAACGAGATAAGCACAAAGGTTACAGGGGCCTTAATGTATATTAACCCCTTAAGACCGCAATTGTTTCAAGCAGGGTACCTCACACAACGGCAATTCGGGGGTGTTTTGGCGACTTTCACCAAGGGCAAATTGACTGTGTTCTGGCTAAAGAGGAAGAATTTACACACCTGACAACGCAATCCGTACCCCCGTAGGCCTAATGGTTACCGCACAATCGCGCGTCAAAGTTCAAAAGAAGTTTATGATAGTTACCCCTTGAAAACACTCGAAAACATTAAAATTTTGATAACTACCTATTATTCTTATTGAAACAGATCATTTCAAAGTGTTTTGTCACACCAACCATGTAGGTGTGGGGAGAATAGTAGACTGTGTGGAGATAAAGTAGGCTGTGGAGAGTAGGCCTATAGGTACGGGGGATGAAAATAACCAGCTTTTCGGACGAAAATAAAGCACTTCATTGTGTTCTGTATCATCTACCATGAAAAAATGTGTGTATGTAGGAGTGGGGAGATAACTAGTGTAGGGAGTAGGCCTACAAGGCTTTGGTGGTACTTGGGGAGAAAAATATTGGCAACAACCAAATTCTCTTGTGGAAACCCTCCATTACAATGGGATTTGTCATACCAGCCATAAAAACAGGCGTGTATGTAGGTGTGGGGACATAAAACATGTGTGGGGAGTAGCCCTACAAGGCCTCATAGTCATGCCAAAACTAACACAGACGCATATAAATGTTTATAACCATCAAGGACATTAAAAAAAAAGCTGAATAATGCTATAAATGCATGCAAAAGAAAGGGGAAAAAAAGCAATAATTTGTTTCCGATTTCTCTTTTTACTGCCCCAACTTCTCGTTACACATTTATCACACCATTACAATTATCACATTATCATTACACTTCATCACACTTATCATTACAGTTTCGGCAACAACCAAATTCTCTTGTTGAAGCTAACCATTTCATTGGAATTTATCACACCAGCCATGAAAACAGGTGTGTTTGTATGTGTGAGGAAATGAAACAGGCGCGGCGAGTAGCCCTACAGGGCCTCATAGTCTTTCGAAAACTAACACAGACGGACACTTACTCAGAGGTGCTAGTCTGGGCAGGCAGGGAGAATGAAAAAAAAAATTATATATATATATATATATATATATATATATATATATATATATATATATATATAAAGATGCGTCGTATGTACTGTAGTAAAATATACAGCATTTCCCAACTACATACCTACAGAAACTGGTAGGTACGAAGTGAGAAATGAACAGAGTGAGGTGTAAAAATTTAGGAAAAAGTAGAAATAATATGAAACATGTACGAACATCAGGCCTGACACTCTGGGGCCTGTTGGGGGTTGGAAGGGTAGTGAGGGACAAGGAGGGAGAGATGGGGTGGAGTTTGGGGGAGGGGACGAGGCTAGCAGGGAGGGAGGAGGAACAAGAGAGGGTGGGGAGGGACGCAGGTTGTTGTGGGAGGAGAGATGCAGTTGCGTGGAGAGGTGGGAGAGTGATGGGGGACAAGAAGGACGTGAGGGAGTGGAGGAGAGGGTGGCATGGAGGCGGCCGAGAGGGGGGTGCCTCCCCACAGCCCGGGTTGGTCCGATCCCCTTTCACGCCACATCAGGGGCGAGTTCTCATTGGCCTGAAGCCATGTACATCATTATCGGGGTGAAGCAAGCTCTCTGCAGTTTTTTACAGGCCGGGTTCAGTTGATGCGATTAAGTATTTCGGCATAAAACTCAAATTGCATCAATTGATGCGATTAGGACTTAAGAGGTTTAACAGAATAAAAAAAAGTTTTGGTAGTTCAACTCGGCAAGTCACTGTTCAGTAACTTGTACTCAGCCTTCTAAACTACTGTGTGACATAATGATGCTCAACAAACAACACTTTACTTTTAACGTCCAAAAACTACAAAATTTTGCTGCTCAAATAGTAGATGGGAGAGCTGGAAAATATTATCATGTTACCCCTATCTTAAAGGGACTAAAGTGGTTAAATATTCCTAATATAATAACCTTTAACATAGCAGTCAAAATTTTGAAACAACTACACAATCAATACCCAGTTTATTTTCTATCTTTCCCTACTGTAAATCGTGTAACTCAAAGTCCTACCAGACAACAAAATAACCTGTATGTCCTCAAAGTAAACTCTAACACTGGTGCCAGATCTATCTCTGTAAAGGGATCTAAGCTATGGAACCAACTCCCATTAAATATCAAAGAAGCCAGTAATATATATGCATTCAAAGCAAAACTAAAGGAATTCCTTCTGACTTAGGCACATCAATTTATGTAGACTACTGTACACTGTTGTATATACCATTGTCAATATTATGTATGGAGAATAACCACTCATGTGGAAATAAAGTTGTTTATTATTATTATTATTATTATTATTATTATTATTATTACTATACCATTGTCAATACTATGTATGGAGAATAACCACTCATATGGAAATAAAGTTTATTATTATTATTATTATTATTATTACTATACCATTGTCAGTACTATGTATGGAGAAAAACCACTCATGTGGAAATAAAGTTTATTATTATTATTATTATTATTATTATTATTACTTTCTGTCTAGAGCAGAAAGTATTTCTCTCTCTCTCTCTCTCTCTCTCTCTCTCTCTTTCTCTCTCTCTCTCTCTCTCTCTCTCTCTTTCAGGTGCAAAGCTACTGTATTCTCTCTCTCTCTCTCAGGTGCAAATCCACAGCACTCTCTCTCTCTCTCTCTCTCTCTCTCTCTCTCTCTCTCTCTCTCTCTCAGGTGCAAAGCCACAGCACTCTCTCTCTCTCTCTCTCTCTCTCTCTCTCTCTCTCTCTCTCTCTCTCGTGCAAAGTTACAGTACACAGACACACACACACACACACACACACACACACACTCTCTCTCTCTCTCTCTCTCTCTCGTGCAAAGTGACAGTACACAGACACACACACACACACACACACTCTCTCTCTCTCTCTTCATAAGATAGTAACAGGTGGGAAGTTCAAAATCTTTGATCAAATTTATTGCTTGATCCATGAGTGTTTTTTTAACATGTGCCTTTCCTATGAAATCACTTTGACCTTTCCTAAACATAAGCTCTACTTTGAGGAGCATGTCATACACTTTGTCTGGCACTGTAATAAATTACAGGTGGTCTCCTTGTTTTTAATGTTGTGAACAGAATAACCTACCAAGTTGTACAAGCTATCACTCTCTGTCATTGACAAGTCCTGCTCATATTCATCAGGAACGGATTTTTTAAATCCATATTTTCCTTCTTTCTTGATCTGCGGGCCGATCCGGCTGCCCATGCTCCTAGATATCTGGCAGGTTCCCTATTTAGCCCCTTAACCCTGAGGTCACAGTGACCTCGTCCCAGGTGTTTTTCGGTTTGCCTCTCACTTCCGTAGCCCCATCATTAACATTTCTCACTTTCTGCACCCAGTTATCATCCCTCATCTTCTCCACATGCCCAGTATATATATATATATATATATATATATATATATATATATATATATATATATATATATATATATATATATATATATATATATATATGGAGCCTCTGTGGTAGAGTTAAAGTGTGCGATTTCGTACACTGAAGAACGAGGCTGCCCTATCAGTGAGTGTATAACGGCGGGATAGTTGCAGTGCCAAGACGGGCTTGGAGGGTGTCCCTGCAGCTGTCCTGGCAGGGTGCCCCGAGGCCACTACCACAGCCACTGGTAAGCTGGTGGGCTAGGGGTCCCAGATCCATTGCCTGGACCTGGGATTGTGCAGTGAGTGGGACCTGTGCTGTGTCTGTCCCCATGTATTAATACTGAAGATGACAAAACAAAAAAGGTTTCAAAGCAAGCCTGAGGACAGTAAATCACCCATGGGGATGAGGGTGGGTTCATGGAATGTGGGAAGTTTGAGGGGAAGACCAGGGGAAGTCGTTGAGGCATTCAGTAGGAGGTGGGTGGATGTGGCGTGTTTGCAGGAAGTCCGGTACAGGGGTGGATCAGCCAGAAAGATTGTTGGGAAGGACTGTTGCTATAAGTTGTTTTGGCAGGGGGGGACAGACGGATATGGAGGTGTTGGTGTGATGGTTGCGGAGAAATGGGTGGAATATGTTATGAATGTTTTGAGAGTAAGCGATAGGATATTGGTAGTGAAAATTCTGTCGGGAAGAAAGATAGCTGTGATTATATCGGCATATGCTCCACAGGCAGGATTGGATGAATCAGAGAAAGATAGATTTTGGGATGATTTAATACGTGTAGTGGGTGGTATGCGGGATGATGAGATAGTGATTTTGGGAGGGGACTTAAATGGTCATGTAGGTGAAGCAGCACAAGGTTATGAAGGAGTGCATGGGGGATGTGCATATGGTCTAAGGAATGCAGAAGGGGAAAGGATATTCGAGTTTGGGGAGGCAACGGACATGACTGTGTGCAACACATATTTTAGGAAAAGGGACAGTAGGTTAATTACGTATGAGTCTGGGGGAAATAGCAGTCAGATAGATTATTTTCTGGTAAGGAGGGCCGATAGGAGGTTAGTGAGGGATGTTAAAGTTATAGGAAGTGAGGAGTGTGTGCAGCAGCACAAACTATTGATTTGTGATATGATGCTTAAAGAACAAGTGATGAAAAAGAGGACTTATGTACCTAGGAGGAAAATATGGAAGCTGAAAAACCAAGTAGTAAGGGATGCCTTCTATAGCGAGTTGAGGAGAGTGGTGGCTGAACAGGGAGCTGTAGACAGAGGCGTTAATGAACAGTACAGAGCCCTCAAGAACAATTTCTTGAGAGTTACTGATGTAACATGCGGCTGGACAAGAGGACCACCAAGACATACAGTAACTTGGTGGTGGGATGAGGGTGTAGAAGCTGCAATTAAGGAGAAAAGAAGGCTTTTCCGGGAATGGAAGAAGGGTGGTAGCAAAGAGAAATATTTGGCTGCCAAGCGTAGGGCTAGGAGAGAGGTATACAGGGCAAAGTCTGAGTCACAGAGACAATTACTTGATAACCTAAATCATGGGGAAAGGAAAAATATATTTAGGGTGGAAGGTCAGGTGAAGAGGGATAATCGGGATATCATAGGTGAGCAGTGTGTGAAGAATGATGAAGGAAGGGTCGTGGTGAACAGTGAGGATATTAAAGATGCATGGAGAGAGCATTATAACCGGTTGTTGAATGAGGAGTTTGACTGGGACAGGGAAGGTTTGGAGCCAGCAGATCCAGTGTCTGGCCCTTGGCCTTTGATTGATACTGCTACTGTGAGTGAGGCAATAGGCAGGATGAGGGTGGGGAAGGCAGCAGGTGTGTCTGGGTTGACTGCCGAAATGTTGAAGGCCTCAGGCGATATAGGGGTGAGTTTAGTCACTGACCTGATAAATAGGATTATTTATGAGTGTGTTGTCCCAGATGATTGGCTGAAGAGTGTAATTGTAAATGTGTATAAAGGGAAGGGTGATGCCCTGGAAAGAGGAAATTATAGAGGTATAAAGCTTTTAGATCAGATAATGAAGGTAATGGAGATAGTTTTAGAAGGTATGATTAGAGAAAGAATGAATATTGATGAGATGCAGTTTGGGTTTATGCCAGGTAGGGGGACCACTGATGCCATATTCATTGTTCGACAGCTTCAGGAAAAATATATTGGTAGGAGAAGGGATCTTTATTTTGTTTTTGTTGATTTGGAAAAGGCCTTTGACAGAGTCCCTAGAGAGGTGGTGAAGTGGGCAATGAGAAAGCTTGGCTTGGAGGAGTGGCTGGTTAGGGTGGTTATGGCCATGTATGTGGGTGCTCACACCCAGGTGAGAGTGAATGGAGATTTGAGTGATGAGTTTTCCGTGAATGTTGGTGTGCATCAGGGGTCAGTCTTGAGTCCCATGTTGTTCATCAAGGTACTTGAAGTCCTTTCACGTGACTTTAGAAATGGACTCCCGTGGGAGTTGTTGTATGCTGATGATTTGGTGTTGATTGCAGAAAATGAAAGGGAGGCGGAGGAAAGGTTTAGGAAGTGGAGAGATGGTATGGGGCAAAAGGGTTTAAGGGTAAATGCAGAAAAAACAAAAGTGATGATATCTAGGGTTGGTGGCGGTACTGTCAAAGACGAGGGAGAGTGGCCATGTGCAGTTTGCCACAAGGGCGTGGGAAGTAATTCCATCTTGTGCGGTGTGTGTGATAAATGGGTGCATAAGAGATGTAGTGGTATCAGAGGTAGACTGCGAGATAATGCTGATTTTATGTGTACGGCGTGCCGGGGTGAGCAGGTGGAGATCGTCAGACGTGAAAGGATTGAACTTGCTGGTGAATCTCTTGAGTGTGTGGAAGAGTTTTGTTATTTGGGAAACATGTTGTGTGCTGGAGGTGGGGCTGGAGCTAGCTCTGTGGCTAGGGTGAGAAGTGGTTGGAAGAAGTTCAGGGAGCTCTTGCCTCTCCTGACATTGAGAGGGCTCTCCCTACGTGCTAAGGGGTCTTTGTATGCAGCATGTGTTAGGAGTGTAATGCTGTATGGCAGTGAGACCTGGGCAGTGAAGGAGGAAGACATTCGCCGGCTCAGACGTACAGAAATGACAATGATTAGGTGGATGTGCAGTGCGTCCCTGCGTCCAAGGCCTGGAGGGGCTGGGTTTACAATGGAAGAGTTGAGAGGTAGGATGGGACTGGAGTGTATTGGTGTTGTGATGAGGAGAGGTAGATTGAGGTGGTTTGGACATGTGGAGAGGATGGGGGATGATAATTGGGTGAGGATGATGAGAAGTGTTAATATTGGGGGTGGGGTTATGAGGGGTAGACCGAGAAAGACATGGGATGAGGTCATTAAGTGTGACCTTAGGGTTAAGGGACTGAACAGGGAGGCTGCAATGAATCGTGCAGCGTGGAGAGCCGCCATTAGGTGACCAAGGCTGACACATGCAAGCATGTTGGAGCCTTTAAAAACGAAAACGAAGAACGAGGGTTCGCGCCCCGCCAGGGTAATAAACTTTGGAAGCGTTCTTCATGCCAAGTACTGCATTGGCTGACACAAGGGGTGCTGTGATTGAATCAGTGTCTCACACTGTAAAGTATGTTTGCACCCAGTTGGCATGCACGGGCTGATTACACTTGGTTCACAGACTACTCACACATCCAAAGCCACTCCAACACAACAGTTATACTTACAAGCACTTCTAACCCTACATACAGTCTCTTATCAGACAGCCTAAGCCACTTGGTAGAGATACATTAGCTGTATCGTCCTCACTTCTGTCGGGATAGGCCGGTCCTGCAGTGGACACTCAAAAATATACACACACA
>NC_136978.1:28166754-28199254 GCF_032717465.1 Coenobita brevimanus
CAGTACTCTCTCTCTCTCTCTCTCTCTGGAGCAAAGCCACAGTACTCTCTCTCTCTCTCTCTCTCTCTCTCTCTCTCTCTCTCTCTCTCTCTCTGAAGTAAAGTCACAGTACTCTCTCTCTCTCTCTCAGATGCAAAGCCACAGTATTCTCTCTCTCTCTCTCTCTCTCTCTCTCTCTCTCTCTCTCTCTCTCTAGGTGCAAAGCCACAGTATTCTCTCTCTCTCTCTCTCTCTCTCTCTCTCTCTCTCTCTCTCTCTCAGGTGCAAAGCCACAGTATTCTCTCTCTCTCTCTCTCTCTCTCTCTCTCTCTCTCTCTCTCTCAGGTGCAGAGCAACAGTATTCTCTCTCTCTCTCTGGTTCAAAGCCATAGCACTCTGTGTGTGTGTGTGTGTGTGTGTGTGTGTGTGTGTGTGTCTCTCTCTCTCTCTCTCTCTCTCTCTCTCTCTCTCTCTCTCTCAGGTGCAAAGCCACAGTATTATCTCTCTGTCTCTCTCTCTGGTTCAAAGCCATAGCACTTTCTCTCTCTCTCTCTCTTTCTCTCTCTCTCTCTCTCAGGTGCAAAGCCACAGTATTGTCTCTCTGTCTCTCTCTCTTTGGTGCAAGGCCACAGCACTTTCTCTCTCTCTCTCTCTCTTTCTCTCTCTCTAAAGCCACAGTACTCTCTCTCACTCTCTCTCTCTGGAGCAAAACCACAGTACTTTCTCTCTCTCTCTCTCTCTCTAGAGTAAAGCCACAGTACTCTCTCTCTCTCTCTCTGGAGGAAAACCACAGTACTATCTCTCTCTCTCTCTCTCTCTCTCTAGAGTAAAGCCACAGTACTTTCTCTCTCTCTCTCTCTCTCTCTCTAGAGTAAAGCCACAGTACTTTCTCTCTCTCTCTCTCTCTCTCTAGAGTAAAGCCACAGTACTTTCTCTCTCTCTCTCTCTCTCTCTCTCTCTCTGGAGGAAAACTACAGTACTCTCTCTCTCTCTCTCTCTCTGTTTCCACTGTTTCCTCTGATTTTAAAGTGGCATATGGTGTCCCTCAAGGTTCAATCCTAGGCCCAATTCTGTTCAATATATGTGTCAGTGACATAACACAAAACTTTAATGACTGCACACTAGTCCAATATGCTGACGACACACAGTTCCTTCACAGTGGTACACTAAATGAACTAAATACTCTAATCAGTAAGGCAGAAGAAACTCTAAATAATGGCAGAAAATATTTATCAAGAAATGGACTTATGCTAAACACAAACAAGACTCAGTGTATCTTCATAAGGACCCGTCAGTATATTGCAAAAATACCACCTACCACTACTGTTAATTTTGGTGATAGTCATATTAAACCAAGTAACTATGTCAAAAACTTAGGAGTGTACATGGGCTGCTATCTTGTATTTGACACCCATGTGAACGAGATAAGCACAAAGGTTACAGGGGCCTTAATGTATATTAACCCCTTAAGACCGCAATTGTTTCAAGCAGGGTACCTCACACAACGGCAATTCGGGGGTGTTTTGGCGACTTTCACCAAGGGCAAATTGGCTGTGTTCTGGCTAAAGAGGAAGAATTTACACACCTGACAACGCAATCCGTACCCCCGTAGGCCTAATGGTTACCGCACAATCGCGCGTCAAAGTTCAAAAGAAGTTTATGATAGTTACCCCTTGAAAACAATCGAAAACATTAAAATTTTGATAACTACCTATTATTCTTATTGAAACAGATCATTTCAAAGTGTTTTGTCACACCAACCATGTAGGTGTGGGGAGAATAGTAGACTGTGTGGAGATAAAGTAGGCTGTGGAGAGTAGGCCTATAGGTACGGGGGATGAAAATAACCAGCTTTTCGGACGAAAATAAAGCACTTCATTGTGTTCTGTATCATCTACCATGAAAAAATGCGTGTATGTAGGAGTGGGGAGATAACTAGTGTAGGGAGTAGGCCTACAAGGCTTTGGTGGTACTTGGGGAGAAAAATATTGGCAACAACCAAATTCTCTTGTGGAAACCCTCCATTACAATGGG
Source organism: Coenobita brevimanus (assembly GCF_032717465.1). Lineage (NCBI taxonomy): Eukaryota > Metazoa > Arthropoda > Malacostraca > Decapoda > Coenobitidae > Coenobita > Coenobita brevimanus. Next base: position 28,168,768 of record NC_136978.1, read on the forward strand.
ATGTGTCATACCAGCCATAAAAACAGGCGTGTATGTAGGTGTGGGGAGATAAAACATGTGTGGGGAGTAGCCCTACAAGGCCTCATAGTCAGTCCAAAACTAACACAGACGCATATAAATGTTTATAACCATCAAGGACATTAAAAAAAAGCTGAATAATGCTATAAATGCGTGCATAAGAAAGGGAAAAAAAAGTAATTATTTGTTTCCGATTTCTCTTTTTACTGCCCCAACTTCTCGTTACACATTTATCACACCATTACAAATATCACATTATCATTACACTTCATCACACTTATCATTACAGTTTCGGCAACAACCAAATTCTCTTGTTGAAGCTAACCATTTCATTGGAATTGATCACACCAGCCATGAAAACACGTGTGTTTGTATGTGTGAGGAAATAAAACAGGCGCGGCGAGTAGCCCTACAGGGCCTCATAGTCTTTCGAAAACTAACACAAACGGACAGTTACTCAGAGGTGCTAGTCTGGGCAGGCAGGGAGAATGAAATATATATATATATATATATATATATATATATATATATATATATATATATATATATATATATATATATATATATAAAGATGCGTCGTATGTACTGTAGTAAAATATACAGCATTTCCCAACTACATACCTACAGAAACTGGTAGGTACGAAGTGAGAAATGAACAGAGTGAGGTGTAGAAATTTGGGAAGAAGTTGAAATAATATGAAACATGTACGAACATCAGGCCTGACACTCTGGGGCCTGTTGGGGGTTGGAAGGGTAGTGAGGGACAAGGAGGGAGAGATGGGGTGGGGTTTGGGGGAGGGGACGAGGCTAGCAGGGAGGGAGGAGGGACAAGAGAGGGTGGGGAGGGACGCAGGTTGTTGTGGGAGGAGAGATGCAGTTGCGTGGAGAGGTGGGAGAGTGATGGGGGACAAGAAGGGCGTGAGGGAGTGGAGGAGAGGGTGGCATGGAGGCGGCCGAGAGGGGGGTGCCTCCCCACAGCCCGGGTTGGTCCGATCCCCTTTCACGCCACATCAGGGGCGAGTTCTCATTGGACTGAAGCCATGTACATCATTATCGGGGTGAAGCAAGCTCTCTGCAGTTTTTTACAGGCAGGGTTCAGTTGATGCGATTAGGTATTTCGGCATAAAACTCAAATTGCATCAATTGATGCGATTAGGACTTAAGAGGTTTAACAGAATAAAAAAAAGTTTTGGTAGTTCAACTCGGCAAGTCACTGTTCAGTAACTTGTATTAAGCCTTCTAAACTACTGTGTGACATAATGATGCTCAACAAACAACACTTTACTTTTAACGTCCAAAAACTACAAAATTTTGCTGCTCAAATAGTAGATGGGAGAGCTGGAAAATATTATCATGTTACCCGTATCTTAAAGGGACTAAAGTGGTTAAATATTCCTAATATAATAATCTTTAACATAGCAGTCAAAATTTTGAAACAACTACACAATCAATACCCAGTTTATTTTCTATCTTTCCCTACTGTAAATCGTGTAACTCAAAGTCCTACCAGACAACAAAATAACCTGTATGTCCTCAAAGTAAACTCTAACACTGGTGCCAGATCTATCTCTGTAAAGGGATCTAAGCTATGGAACCAACTCCCATTAAATATCAAAGAAGCCAGTAATATATATGCATTCAAAGCAAAACTAAAGGAATTCCTTCTGACTTAGGCACATCAATTTATGTAGACTACTGTACACTGTTGTATATACCATTGTCAATATTATGTATGGAGAATAACCACTCATGTGGAAATAAAGTTGTTTATTATTATTATTATTATTATTATTATTATTATTACTATACCATTGTCAATACTATGTATGGAGAATAACCACTCATATGGAAATAAAGTTTATTATTATTATTATTATTATTATTATTATTATTATTACTATACCATTGTCAGTACTATGTATGGAGAATAACCACTCATGTGGAAATAAAGTTTATTATTATTATTATTATTATTATTATTACTATACCATTGTCAGTACTATGTATGGAAAAAAACCACTCATTTGGAAATAAAGTTTATTATTATTATTATTATTATTATTATTACTTTCTCTCTGGAGCAAAACCACAGTATTTCTCTCTCTCTCTCTCTCTCTCTCTTAGGTGCAAAGCCACAGTATTCTTTCTATCTCTCTCTGAAATAAAGCCACGGTACTCTCTCTCTCTCTCTCTCTCTCTCTCTCTCTCTCGTGCAAAGTGATAGTACACACACACACACACACACACACACACACACACTCTCTCTCTCTCTCTCTCTCTCTCTCTCTCTCTCTCTCTCAGGTGCAAAGCCACAGTATTCTCTCTCTCTTTCTCTCTGAAATAAAGCCACAGTACTCTCTCTCTCTCTCTCTCTCGCAGGTGCAAAGCCACAGCACTCTCTCTCTCTCTCTCTCTCTCTCTCTCTCTCAGGTGCAAAGCCACAGCACTCTCTCTCTCTCTCTCTCTCTCTCGTGCAAAATGACAGTACACACACACTCACACACACACACACACACACACACACACACACACACTCTCTCTCTCTCTCTCTCTCTCTCTCTCTGGTTCAAAGCCACAGTACACTCTCTCTCAGGTGCAAAGCCACAGTACTGTCTCTCTCTCTCTCTCTCTCTCTCTCTCTCTCTCTCTCTCTGGTGCAAAGCTACAGTGCTTGCTATAAATACTGAGGAAAACATAATATAAAAGTAAAAGGTGATGAATGAGAAGTAGGATGTTTACAATCAATTCTGTGGGACAGAACCTGCTGATTTCCTTATCATTTTTACAAGTTTTCTCATTGCTGTAATTTTACTTTCATGTCCTATATTCTTTTTCTCCTTTTTCTTTTTAAGTTCTTCATTTATCTTTTTGCAGTAGAAATACATGCGAGCATAAATGAACTCATAATAAGTTAATTCACAAGGTAGTAACAGGTGGGAAGTTCAAAATCTTTGATTAAATTTATTGCTTGATCCATGAGTGTTTTTTTAAACATGTGCCTTTCCTATGAAATCACATTGACCTTTCCTAAACATAAGCTCTACTTTGAGGAGCATGTCATACACTTTGTCTGGCACTGTAATAAATTACAGGTGGTCTCCTTGTTTTTAATGTTGTGAACACAATAATCTACCAAGTTGTACAAGCTATCACTCTCTGTCATTGACAAGTCCTGCTCATATTCATCAGGAACGGATTTTTTAAATCCATATTTTCCTTCTTTCTTTATCTGCAGGAAATCTGTACAGCATAAACCCTTTCTCCAACCTATTACTCCATTCACAGACACAGCAGCACGGCATCATGTCCACTTTTATCAACAAGATTCAAGTAACTGTGTGGAAAAAGACATAACAATGTAGCAAGTGAGTGGACAAGGTGGAGTCAAAATGGTGACCGGCGGCCCCGTTTTCTGTTATACCAGGACCCCCTATGATGCTACTCTTAGTATGTAGGTAACCTAATCCCATCAGGGTGGCATGTTTACATGTCCTCCTGGGGCCATCCGGGGTGCACGTATACGTGATCTAGTGTTTCACGGCATTGTTTGAATATTCCGTGGGACTAGTTCCTGACCATCCCCCTTTGCTGAACTTTCTCAGTGTCTCAGTTACACAGAGAGTAGGCCAGCATGCTCTCCAGTACAAATTTCTCTAACTATCTACACCAAACTACATGCACAGTACACACTACACTTCCTTTCCCAAAATTCAAAAATGGCATCTCATCACCAAGCCTCAGAGTCCCCCCCCCCATCTGCCCCTCTTCCGGTGACGACTCGAGGTGCCTGGAACCACTGTCTGACTCTCTTCTTCTTCATTTCTGGAACATTCGCGGCCTTTCCTCTAACTTTCGCTCTGTTGAGCGCCACCTCTCCTCCTCTAAACCTCACCTTCTTTTTCTAACGGAGACTCAGCTGTCTCAGGTAACTGACAGCAAACCCTTTTCTGCATCCTCCTACTTTCTCTATACTCATTTCAAACCCAAAGGTGGCTGTTGTGTATATATACGCAACGACTTATCTTGCTTTCGTGTTCCTGAACTCGATTCTTCTGAATTCTCTACACTCTGGCTTCAGCTTTCCTGTCATTCTATGACTAAATATATCTGTGCTGTTTACTTATCCCCTAATTCTACTGACTATCAAAAATTCTTCGACTATCTTACTTGTACAATGGAACACATTCTATCCATTTCTCCTTTCTATGAAATCTCCATTCAAGGAGATTTCAATGTTCACCACCACCTTTGGCTCTGCTCTCCTTTCATGGATCCACCTGGTGAACAAGTCTATATCTTTTCTATCCTTAATGACCTAGAGCAGCTTTTACAGCACCCTACTCGTATCCCTGACCGCCTTGGAGAGAGCTCCAACATACTTGACCTCTTCCTCACAACTAATCCTTCTGCTTACTCTGTTAATCTTTTCTCTCCGTTGGGCTCCTCCGATCACAACCTTATCACCTTAACCTGTCCTATCACTCCGGTACGGCCTGTGGACCCTCCAGGGAAACGTCGTCTGTGGCATTTTGGAGCCGCGGACTGGGAGGCCCTCAGGCAGTACTTCTTTGATTTTCCCTGGAATGATTATTGCTTCCATGGCCATGAGCCATCTGAGTGTGCCTTGCGCATTATGGAGGTTGTTCTCTCGGGCATGGAAGCATACATTCCTTTCTCATATCCTTTGACTAAAGCAAGAAAGCCTTGGTTTAATCACGCTTGTTCTAATGCTGTCCACAACAAGGAGAGGGCCTACAAAAGGTACCGGAGCCAAACCACCCCTGAATCACATCATCTTTACGTTTCTGCCCGGAATCGTGCTAAGTCTGTTCTTCGCTCTACTAAAAATAATTTCATCCATACTAAATGCTCTCAACTCTCCAACTCAAATTCTTCCCGCTCCTTCTGGCACCTTGCCAAAAACCTTTCTAACAACTTTACCTCATCATCCTTCCCTCCTCTTTTCTACTCTGATGGTTCTGTAGTTATTTCTTCTACTGATAAAGCAGATCTCTTCGCACAGACTTTCTCCTCCAATTCCACCTTAGACGATTCTGGTGCTGTTCCTCCATCACATCCCCCCTCTGACTTCCTCATGGCTGTCATTAAAATTTCTTCAGCTGATGTATTTTCAGCCATCAGTACTAACAAGGCATATGGGCCTGATGGGGTCCCTCCTGTTGTTCTGAAGAACTGTGCTTCTGTGCTTACACCCTGCCTAGTCAAACTCTTTCGCCTTTGTCAACTTGTACCTTTCCTTCTTGCTGGAAGTTTGCTCTCATTCAGCCAATCCCAAAGAAGGGTGACCACTCCCAACCCTCCAACTATCGTCCAATTGCTTTAACGTCCTGCATTTCAAAAGTTTTCAAATCAATTCTCAATAGAAAAATTTTAAGGCATCTTTCCTATCACAATCTTCTTTCTGATCGTCAGTACGGGTTCCGTCAGGGACGCTCCACTGGTGATCTTCTCACCTACCTTTCAGACTCCTGGTCATCCTCCTTTCGGGACTTTGGCGAATGCTTTGCCATTGCACTTGACATCTTAAAGGCTTTCGATCGAGTCTGGCATAAATCTTTAATTTCCAAACTGCCCTCCTACGGTTTCTATTCTTCTATCTGTGCCTTCATCGCTAGCTTCCTTTCTTGTCATTCTATAGCCGCTGTTGTAGACGGCCATCGTTCTTCTCCTAGATCTATCAACAGTGGTGTTCCTTAGGGCTCTGTCCTATCACCAACTCTCTTCCTTTTATTCATCAATGATCTTCTAAGCTGTACATCTAACCCTATCCACTCATACACTGATGACTCCACCCTTCACCTTTCCATTCGGTTCCCTCAATGCCCATCTCAACAGTTACTTCAACAAACAAGGGATGAGGCTATGGCACACCTAATGTCTGACTTGGCTCGTATCTCTGACTGGGGTAAAAATAATATGGTTGTTTTTAATGCATGTAAGACTCAGTTCTTACACCTATCAACCCGACAAAATCTTCCACAGGTATACCCATTAATGTTTATTAATATTCAGCTTAGTTCTGCATCATCCCTGAACATGCTTGGGGTTTCATTAGTAACAGGACTTATCTTGGAAAGTTCATATTACATCTCTTGTAAAATCTGCTTCCAAGAGATTGAGTGTGCTAAGTCGACTCCGCTCTTTCTTAACCCTGCACAACTGTTGACTCTATACAGGGGTTTTATCTGCCCCTGTGTGGAGTACAACTCTCATGTGTGGGGAGGCTCCCCACATACAGCTCTTCTTAATAGGGTGGAGTCAAAGGCTTTTCGTCTCATTAACTCTCCTCCTCTTACTGACTCCCTTCAACCTCTGTCTCTTCACCGCACTGTTGCATCTTTATCTCTTTTCTATCGCTACTTTAATGGTCACTGCTCCTCTGAACTGTCTGCTTGCATTCCTCCACCTCTGCGACGGGCGCGTAGCACCCGTCAGGCAGCAAACTCTCATCCCTTTTCTGTCCAACTCTCTAATGCAAGAGTTAACCGTTACTCCCAGGCTTTCATTTATGCAACAAGTCAACTCTGGAACTGTCTCCCTCTGTCTGTATTTCCTGCTGCCTATGATCTCCAGTCTTTCAAACGCTGTGTGTCCAGGCATCTCAAAATGATCGGATCTTGAATTTGGCTCTCTATTGTATTTTGTTTTTCTCTTGGAGGGAATTGTTACTGCGGGCTCATGGCCTTTGGTTCCTTCTTCCTCGCATAAAAAAAAAAATAAAATAAAACATGCAGCCACTGGCAACTCTCCTACACGCATCTGAGTTATGCTTCAGTCACCTGCATACTCCAGAATCGAATGACCTATGCAAAACGTTTTCCCTGTGTCCAGATCCTTGGCTGAGCACCTGCAGCCACTGACTTCAACACCAATGAAGTCCAAAGGCCAGAAAAAGAAAAAGCCTTAGTGATAGTGCGATAGGGAAAGAACTCGAGGTGACATTATCGCCAACTGTGAGTGGAGAAAGTGACTTCCTCTCAGAAAGCGGCCGCCATAATGAGTGTCAATATTTATGCATCATGTCAGGAGGGTGGAGGATGTGACTTCACTTTGTGCCCATCATTTCCCCTTGTACGTTCATCAGCTATTTCTGATGATGGGAATGGTTCAGAGGATATTGACGATCCTAGAAAGGTGGATATTGGCAAGGATAAGGAGATGGAAGAGGAGGTAGGGTGTGGAGAAGGAAGGAGGTGAAGAAGGGAGGGAGAGGGGAGGAGGAAACGAGTTGCGTCGATCTTCGCACCACCCCTCTGTTTACGTGAATATGAAGCAGAAAGTTTGTTTCGTGATGAAATCAGTGCCTTATTTTTACTGAAAGTTTCCGTGTGTGTTCATGATGAAAAAGTACAAATAACAGGAAAAAAAATTATAGTGGAAAATGTAGTGGAGAAAGGGAGGAGGGAGGAGGAAGCACGGTGCCTCGCGCCACAGCTCTGTCTGTTTACGTGAATAATGGAAGCAGAAAGTTTTTCATGATGAAATTAGGGCTTTATTTTTATTGAAAATTTTCCTGTGTATATATTTATTATGATGCAAAGGTCTAAATCACAGGAAAAAAAATCTGTTATAGTGGAAAATACAGTGTTTTCAATTATGGATTATGTGTATAACTATTTTGTTCACAATATTTTTTTAGGTTTTAAGTAGTAGTAGTAGTAGTTGTAGTAGTAGTGGTATTATTGGTAGTAGTGGTAGTGGTTGTAGTAGTGGTAGTTGTAGTAGCTGTAGTAGTGGTAGTTGTAATAGTAACTGTAGTAGTGGTAGCTGTAGTAGTTGTAGTAATAGTATTATTAATGGTAGCGGCGCCAGAATCGAGCGGCAATGCAAGCCAAACATACATCCCCATGTGTGTGTGTGTGTGTGTGTGTGTGTGTGTGAGAGAGAGAGAGAGAGAGAGAGAGAGAGAGAGAGAGAGAGAGTGTCTATCTGTCTGCCTGTAAGGCATCTGGGTATTATGCATAAGTTAGTGTTAGTTTTGTACATACTGGTATGTTGGTTTTTATGTAATTAGAAAAAAATGATTTTACTGCTCTGTGTATATTTATGTGAATAATGGAAGCAAAAAGTTTGTTTTATGATAAAGTCGTTGCCTTATTTTATATTGAAAATATTTGTTTATACATACAGTATTTCTTATGATGAAAAAATACAAATCACAGGAAAGAGAGAGTCATAGTGGTAACTATTTCCAATTATGGCCAGTACGTAAATAACTACCACTACTTTGTTCACATTTTTTTTTTAGTTTTTTGTAGTAGTACTTGTACTGGTAGTAGTAGTGGTTGTATGTGTAGTAGGTGTGGTAGTAATAGTAGTAGTTGTAGTTGTGGTAGTTGTAGTAATAATGGTAGTCATAGTTGTAGTATTAGTAGTAGTTGTAGTAGTGGTAGTTATAGTTATAGTAGTAGCAATAATAGTATTACTTCTAGTAGTTGTAATACCCAGACTTAAACTCGCTCAGCGGTGCCAGAATCAAGCGGCAATGCAAACCAGACATACATCTCCATCTGTGTGTGTGTGTGTGTGTGTGTGTGAGAGAGAGAGAGAGAGAGAGAGAGAGAGAGAGAGAGACAGAGAGAGACAGAGACAGACAGACAGACAGACAGAGTGTCTGTCTGTCTGTAAGGTGGGGTGGTGGTGGTGGAGGCGAGCAGGCAGCCTGCCTGCAAGGTCGTTGCTATGGTTACTGGCCTACCAGCACCAAGTACGACTGATCATGAAAATTATTCACATAAATAGTGTTTGTAGTGGATTTTGGCCTTCTGGAAGTGTTATCGAAGTTTATTATTGTGGAGGACTAGTGTAAGCCTTAGTTGTGTCACCGAACCTCTGCCACGCATAGGACACCGGCAAAAATCACACACACACAAAAATTGCCCTCATTTCCCAGCCGCTCACTCTCCCTACACGCATTTCAGGGACCATCTGATGCAATCAGCTTAATGTCGAAGGACTGATGATCAATATGACACCTTGTTTGTTTAATTTGATTAAGTATTAACTTTTTTTTTTTTTTAATGTGCCTGACTCTGGGCAAAGGCTTCAGGGCCTATATCTCGGGGGCAGTAGCCTATCCCAAGACCCAGTAGTCCTCCTACACCTCCACATGTCACCACTTCAGCGCTAACACCCATCGTCAATATTGAATACATGCTAGGGCTGTCTCATACAGGACTGGTGTATTGGTATTAGCAGGGGTATTTTTACGACATGTCGGCGGGTCATCTGGTAGATTAGGAAAGTCTGCTTTTTATGAAATTCAAATCCTTAAACTGTTCCCTGCCCAGCCGGGATCTGAACCTAGATCCATCAGGACTGCAGGCCGCCTCTCTACCGATTCAGCCACCGCCTCCTATGAAGGTTTAAAAATAGACGATTTTCCCGATTTTTCTCAGGAATGCCCAGCTGGGGGGAATGCTTGAAACAACATCTGCGGACGGGAGGGGTTAAAAATAAAATGTTAAAATTTCTTTGTGTCACCCCCTGCTTCTCTTCCACTCCTTACAAACACAAGCCACACCGATTTTCACTCCATTTGGGTGATATTTACTGGTCGCCCTGGAGCAGCAAAGTTTGGGTCCCTTGTTGTCCACTGTTGTTGCTCTGTACTCTGAACCATCAAAGGGCCAGCGTTCATACATTCATGGAATGTTAGTTTGTTTTGTTTCAAAGTTCAGTAATGGTGTTGCATTATATGTGTTAATTTTTTTCAGGTCGTTCCCAGATGGAAACTTGCAAGACAGTCTACTTGCTTGGTTCAATGGTTACAGAGATAACCGGAAACAAACTACCGTCGAATCAACAGGCCTTCGGGTACTTCATGCAACTGCACAGAGGGCAACAGAAAGATAAAAGGGATGCATTTCGTGATACAGTTTGTGCAGTAAAAACGTTGTGGGATAAAGCAAATTTATCATCTCAACAGGAATATCACTATCAAGAGGCTGGAAAAAAGATCTTCACAGCTTGGACATACCATACAACTGAATCTCACAAGGAAAAGGAGCGGTCGTTTTTGGATTCCCTCAAAGATTTATTTGACATTGCTCATGCTGATGCCGAGTGGCGTGTATCTCATCGAGAGGACTGGGAATTTCTCCTTCTTCAGCTCCAGAAATGACATCCTGAAAGCATATGGGGACTCAACATGATTCACAAGATAAAAGTCAAGGCTCGACAACAATGGGAGGAAACTACTGAGATGTTCAGAAAGCATTCCAAGCATGAGATGGAGGCAGCTGCTGAGATAATCATCCTGGAATCCTCCTTATCCAGTTCTGAGGATGAGACCAAGATTGATGGAGCCTGTGCTGGACCATTCACTTCACTTTAGACACGTACAAATGACCTTTTTCCTCCAAAACAACGAGCAGTGAGAAATATTATAATGAAGGAATTATCGGCAACTCGACCAAACAAACATATCCTCGTGCAAGGCAACACATCTTCTGATGGAGACTCCTGTCAGTTTAGGTCATTATCCTCGTGAACTGAACTGAACATCAACCCATCAACCATACACTGCCAACAGGCACAGTTTCATGCTCAAAGGACTCAAGCACTGAAGAGTGAGTTCAAAGGAAATGAAAAACTGATGGTGCACTGGGATGGAAAATTTAGGGAAGATCTTACTTCAAGGGAAGATGTGGACCATCTTCCGATTTGGGTGTCTGGCTTCGGGATAGAGCAACTGTTGGGAGTACCAAAGTTTCTTTCGGGACAGCAGAAGCCCAAGCCCACGCCATCATGGAGTGCCTTGATGAGAGGGGCCTAATCCAGCAGATCAGTTCCATGTACTTTAGCACTTCTGCATTAAACACGGGCTAGCATGGAGGAACCTACGCTATCCTTCGAGAAACGATCGGACAAAATTTACTTTACCTAGCCTGTTGGCACCATGTGATGTAGCTGATCATAGGAACAGCATTCGAAGCCTCTATGAGGACCAGTTTAATGGAACCAGATATTTTGCTCTTCAAGAGGTTCAGAGACCACGGGAATTTAATAGATCAAGTGAAGTTCGAAACTGCAGATACGGATGAGGTAGCCAAGGCAGTAATTGCCAAGGCGAGGAAAGACCTCCTTTGCTTTGCCATGTCCCAGTCAAACCAAGTATGAAATGATTAACAGAAGCTTTTGCACCTGTCTACTATCTTTCTAGGCGGGACTCCAAAGAAAGGCGTGAATTTTTGGGCTCCACTGTGATCGATGGATGGCAAAGTTATATACTCATTGAAGCTGTATCTCTTCCGGAGCCAAATCCAGATGATGAAGGCAGAAGAGTGCGGAGTGCGAGATCTGTCCATCTTTTCCGTCCTCATTTACTTGAAGGTCTGGGTTTCAACTCCATTTTCGGCTGAAGCTCCTCTCAATGACTGGTCTTAGATGCAACGGCTCATTAAGTGTAGGCATTATATAGGCACCAGTATATATCTCATAACACAATGTGCAGGATGTAGTGTCTGCTGGAGACATACACAGCTTCTCACTAGGAATGTCAATCCACATAATGTATATCCTCAATCTTTGTCCCAGACCATCAAGAATATTTAACATATGACGTATCTCAATCTCTTTGTAGTCCAGACGACCAAGAATTTCATGACATTCAAATACATGGGGTAACCAGCCCTAGTCGGTTAGTCCACGTGAATGGAAATCTACCAGACACTGCTTTACACACACACACATCCTCCCCAAAACCGTACATGATGTCGGAGAAATTCCTTTCAGGTCAGAAGGGGTTAGAGAGGAGGCCTGATAACACGAGGGTCAGCTAAGAGGCTTTGCTGTTATGCTACGTTATGCCGTAAATCACAATTCGATATAACTGTACAATAAACTCCGTAATCCAAGAGTGCTCTAACACACCTCACTGATACACAAAGGGGGAAGGTGAGAAAGAGAGAGACCTACCTATTCACTCTAGCCCAAGATGCACCATTTTAAAAAGCAGCGACAAGTTTGAGCCATACTACGTCTCTCAAGTTTATTCTGGCAGCGCTTCGACGATCTGCAGTCGACCTCCCCATCTTCCTACAAGTACCTACAGCTAAGCTCATTGAGACTGGTGGCAGCGGTGAACAACGGTAAAACAGGATACACAACCAATCTTTGTGCCAGCACAGAGTTGCACACTCACATCGTGCACTAGCAAAGCAGTATGTGGATGAAATGTTAAGTTTGGACATCACTGAACCTTCAGTATCCCCATTGGAATGCACCACTCTTCTTTGTACCTAAACAAAACGGGGAAATACGGGCATTATGAATTGTCGCAAACTTAATCAGGAAACCATTCCCAACCGTTTTCCTATGCCATTGTCAAGTAATGTCCTGCACAGCAATGGACCAGAAAGTATGGTCTTTTCTACCACAATTTATTAAGTGGCTCTTATCAGACAGGACTACTGTAAATAAAGAATCCAGCAAGTACACTGCTTTCTCTACAGACAGTGGGCATTATCAATGTAAGAGAATGCCGATGGGATTAAGGACAGCAACAGGCACATTCCAAAGATTAATGAATAGTGTACTATCAGGAATATTAGGTGATGGTATACTTGTGTACTTGGACGGCATCATAATTGCAACACACAGTGTCTGAAATTTATTTATTCAAGTCGGTATCCTCACTCGGGACACCAAAAATGTGTCAGAAATTTCTTATACACTCCTTTGTCTGACGTGTATTAATGTAAGACAACCTTAAGTAAATTCACATAAGTCTCTTAGGAGGATTAGGTATAACTGATGCTCCAACTCACCTAGTTATTATTCTGTCTCCTATGTCCTAGCTAATTCCCCACAGAATTGGCCAATTCGTAAAAGTTACTTAGCTAGAAAGAGTCGGACAGCAGATGACCTTTAGGTCGTTTGCCTGGGCTGTCAAGCGTCCTTGAGGTGCGCATTTACAGCGTGCTAATTCAACAAGTTTTAGGAACAGAGTGACTAACATGGCGAGCCTCTTGCTTCCTCACAGAATTGCAGAGGTGCCAACTATTTATTAATCACAATGGTAAATACAGTTAGATTACATTATGATATATACAGGGTTAATCTAACTAATTTATCTTAGTTATAATTAAACTAAACCCAAACCAAATATTCCCTTTATCTATGTAAATATATTAAACCCAAATCTGCTTTTCATGTGAGGCTTTTCATCCTCAAGACACGTCATCCACCATGCAGATGCGGTTTAGGTCAATGCAACTTTCCAAAGCAATTACATGTATTTACAATGTAATTGTCCACAAGGGTTAATCGCAGCAGCACTTAATTTATTAATAATAAGAATTATTAAAGAGAACGCAATCTCTGGGTTAAAAAAACCGCTTGAACAGTTGTTAACGATCTCCAGGTGTTCCTCTGCTTCTAACCAGGGATGGCTATTTTAAAAAGTAAGGAGCACAACCTCCCCGGGGGAAAATATTTCCCACAGTTTTGGGGCCGGGCGAAATATGATACACTGTATCATGTAATGTGACCCTTAGCCAGGAGTTCTCTCCATAGGTCTCGGGAGTCCTGTGCTGCGGCCCTTCTAGGTCGTAGATCTTGACCCATTTGGTCTCCACCATTCGCTGTCTCCGGGGTAGCCGTTAACTCAATGGGTACCAGTTTATCAATTGTTTTTATGTTGGTATGTCCCCTGCTTTTTATTTTTACGAGTCTCAGCACCCTCTCTGAATCTGGGTGAGTGGAGATCACTTTAGCTAATGGCCACTGGGATCTTGGTTGTTCTGTTTTTACTAAGCCCACATCTCCTATGTTTATAACAGACTTGTTGCTTGCAGCCTGAGCCCCATTAAATCTTTCTCGTAGGCTCAAAAGATACTCTTCACTCCAATGTCTATTCCACCTTTTCAGATGTTGATATCCCTCCTGCAGATGTTGTCCTAATTAATTATTTCCTATGGTAGGATCATCTACTTCCTCCTGGATATCCACAGAAGGCACCGGATGGAGCTTTCTGCCATATAATATATGTACCAGTGTCAGTGTCTCAATTGAAACGCTAGTATCATCTAGATAGGTTAAGGGTCTATCATTATTCCTAGCTTCAATTTCAGTTATCACTGTTCTTAACTCTTCTCTTGTGATCATAGTTCTGTGTAAGGTTTTCCTTAGGCAGTTCTTCACATTGCCAATCATTCGTTTGGTAAATCTGTTTTGCCATGGCGCTCTTGGAGCTGTGAACTGCCAGGTGTAATTTCGGATTCCCAGCGCTGACTTAACCTTTGGGTCATTCATTATATTTAAAAGTAGAGGTGCTGCTCCAATGAAATTGGTTCCGTTGTTGCTTCTTACTTTATCAGGACAAGACCTTCTAGTGGCAAATCTTCTAAATACGTTCAGCATTGTCTCCGAACTCAGATCTTCTGCCATTTCTAGATGGACTGCATGTAAACAGACATATATACACCTTATGGGGAGTTCCCCCACCCGCAACAGTTATAGCCCCTGTTTAATCAACTCCAGGTACTTTGAAGGGCCGACTTACATTTACCCTATCCCTTAGTAAGGCTGGTGGTCCTGGATAGTCATATGGTCGTTGTTCATACCTCCTACATGTAATGTAACCTTTGAGATCTTTCTTTGTAATCTGTCTACCCTTAGGGATCCAATACCTTTCCCGGATTTGGGCCAAAATCTGTGGCACACCTCCGTGAAGAGTCGAATCATGAGCTTCCTTTACAATTAACTGTACAAAATAATGGCTCTTAGGTAATAATATAGGGGGTCTAGTTTGGAGAGGCAAATTAGCCTTTATTATTCGGCCCTGGCATCTACTTAGACCCTTTCCTCTAAGTACAAGCCTAAATCTCTTATCAACTTATTCTTGTTCCCAGTTCCTCGACCTAAAAGGTCATATATCTCTCCGTAATAATTCCCTTGTATCCTTTTCAGCCAATATTCCATGGGATCTAACTTCTGAAACCCCACTTTCTTATTCGAAAATTCAACAACTAATTCAGTAGTGTTAATAAGTTGTCTTATTGATGAGAATCTGCTAATGTCAATTACTCCTGGCTCAGGTACTACAGGTTCCAAGTTTACTACACCAACCTCAGCTAAGGCCAGTCTTTAGTGAGTAACCATTTAGGACCTTTAAAGCACAAGTTATCTTTGATCAGTCTCTTTACAGTCGAACCTCTCGAGAACAGATCAGCTGGATTTTATTTGGAGAATAAATACATAAATTTAAGTCTGGAAGACAGCTCTTTAATAGTCTTCACTCTATTGCAGACGAAAGGAATTTTACTGTCTTCCTTCCCATTCCAGTAAAGACAAATCTCACTGTCATCCCATATATAGATATCCTCAAACTAAGTATCAAGAGTAGTGGTTAAATACTTGGCCAGTTTAGTTCCTACTTCTATGGAAGCTAGTTCCATTTAAGGTAGGGTTCTTCCTTTAACTGGCGCAACTCTGGCTTTGGATATAATAATCTTACTATCCTCTTCTGTTGCACAATAAGCTACTGCTCCATAAGCCCTTTGAGAAGCATCACACAATATGTGTAAATGCGACTTCTCATTACTGTTTATTTTTCTGGGAATACATATGCGTGATGTGGTTTCAAACTCCTTTCTAATCTGTTCCCATTGTTCCACATATGTGTCACCTAATTCAGAGTCCCAGTCTAACTTTCCTCGCCAAGCCTCTTGCACTGAACATTTGCCCCTAATAGCTATAGGACCGACCAATCCTAATGGGCCAAGTAACGTGGAGACCTGACTTAACAAGGACCTCTTGGTGAGAGTGACATCAGAGAACTTAATTGGTTTCAAACTTATTTCATCAGCAATTGTATCCCAGTTAAGACCCAACACATTTTGAATTTTGGGAATGTCATTGTTTGGATAGTCCTCTTGTATTTTATTCCTCAAAAGTGGTGAATTTGTATTCCAGCTCTGTAACAGCAAATTTGTCTTCCCACATTCGGAACTGGCTATTTCATAGGCCTTTAATGCTTCCGACTCTGTATCAGCAACACCTTGCAAATTATCCATATAAAAAGCCTGCCCTATTTCTGGGCATTTGGCATCTTCAAAATGATGCTTTAAAGTGTTGCAAAGTAGGAAAGGACTAGCACAAGAACCAAAGAGCACCGATCGGAAACAGTATGTTTTCAATGGACTATACTCATTTTGAGGGTATTGAGGCCAGAGGAATTTTGTAAATTTCCTATCCTCCTCTCTCAATCCTATTCTAAGAAAAGCTTTACTAATGTCTGCTGTATAAGCGTAAGGTTTCTCTCTAAATCTTAGTAACACATTCCCTACCTTCTCTGTTAGTGTAGGTCCAGAGTATAGGCAATCGTTCAAGCTAGCTAATCTCTTGGACGCTTTATTACTACAATTGAAAACTATCCTTATGGGAGTAGTTATTGAATCCTTGCTTACAGCATGATGTGGCAAATAATGTCCCTTCTTATGGTTAACAGGGAATTTTACCTCTTCTATAAATTTATTCTTCAGTTGGTCCTTTATAATATTATCATATATGGTAAGATGTCCTGGTTTATCTCTCAACTTTCTTAGAAGAGAATTTGACTGAGCCTTAGCTGCTTGGTAATTTGTTGGTATCTCTGAATGGTTTAGTTTCCATGATAATCCTATCCAATACTGTCCATCCTTAAATTCCGCAGACTGGTTATACAGATGCAAAGTTGTTTTATCTTTAGGGATTTGTTCTTCAGGGTGTATTCCTACACTGTCTAGGTCCCATAATTTGTGCACACTTTCAATATTCTCATCCAGCAAGTCATTTATCTGAGTAGGTTCTAGTTCTTCACCTATTCTAGCTACCATCAATGACTGTGTTGGGGTAACAAAGACTGAGTCTACTAGTTTACCCTCTCCTTTAGCTTGTTTTGGAAAAGACAACTGACCCATAATAAGGTTACCTCCTGAACTCTTGAACAACTGTACCTTATTCTTCTTGAAAGGCCTATGTGGGAATCTTCCACAGTAATCCAAACCAATTATCATTTTTATGGGACCCACGGTATCTGATTCCACATTCCGTTTTAGCCAACTTTATCCCTGAGCTTTGTAGGTGATCAGAGGTTTCCTTCAGTCCCTTTATATATATATACTTGTCTCCATATTATCCAGTACACCTGCTGTTATACGGCATTTATATCTGCCTAGTTGTATCAAAAGACTGAGCTTCCTTAGGCGTTAAGAATCCTCTTATGGTTAGATTTACCTTGCCAATAATAGATAACTTTAATTTCTTCACAATGTCTGCAGAAATGAAGGTTTTCTGAGCACCTGTATCAGAAAAGAGTACATGCTAATAGGTTTCCATTCTCAATCACTACTTTCACATCTGCTATTGGAACTGCAGCTGGCATTACTACTAGAGTATTCCTCTTAGCAATTATCATATGGACACTCGCAGGTTTAGGAACCTCATTTTTCATCCTTGGGCATAAAGCACTATGATGTTGATTCGATTTACATTTGAAACAAATTTAATTTAGTCTTGCAGTCTGCGGAAATGTCTTGGGAATTCATACAGATTATACAACATCCCAGTTCCTGAAGCTTCCTACTCTAGAAGCATAATCACGATAATTTGACAAGATGCACTGGAATGTTGCTCCCCACAAAATGCACAAAGTTTCTTGTCCTTTACCACGGAAGGTTTTACTTTCTTAATTTCATCAGCATGTCTATTCCTTGTCTTTATCCTCAGCCTTCAAGGAGCTAGGGAAGGTACCTATCTCTAATTTAGGTACATACTTAGTCTTCTCTGACTTAGGTTTCCCAACCAGTTGGTTAGTGGGTTTTCTTTATTTCAGCCTTCTGTTTAATCTCAGCAGGCTTTACTGTTCCTTGCAAATGTTTACAGAGTTGCAATAAGCCTTCTTCAATCTCCTCACAAGAGAAATTATCCTTTTGATACCTTCCGTACAAAGCATCCTTGGTTTTTGGTGGAAGCTGTAAGGACACAATCCTAGAAAGCACCCAATCTGCTGCCTTAATATTTTCGGAAGAACCTAAAGTCTTTAAATTACAACTCATTGTAATTCTAAAATTTTGCAAGGAATCAAAATCATGTTTAGGTATAGGGAATTCAAGTAGACCCTTCAGTATTTGGGTGATAACTTGCTCCCTGTCTTCATAGTTTATTCTAAGGCTAGTCAAGGCCACCTCATAATTGTTTTCTCCCACAGGTAATTCTTTTATCAATTTATAAGGCGTTTCCTTGAGCTGTCCTAACGGATATGTGAGTTTGCTTACATTAGGGAGGTCTGTTCTATCATGAACTAAGTATCTGAATTGGTCCCAAAAGGATTTCCAATTTTGCTCCCCATGAAACTCCGGAAGCGTAATTTGTGGTAGTACAGCTTTACTCCGTTGTTCCACAACTTGTATTTCCGGGGCAGTCTCAGCCAATTTTAACTCTAGTAACTTCACTACGGTCAAATATTCTTCTAATTTACCTTCAAATTTTGCAGTCTCTGACTCTAAGAGATCTTTATCATCAGCTTTTACTATGGCCGCTTCTAAATTTACATAACCTTCTTCATGCTTAGTCCATCGGTCTTTAAGTATATTTAGGAGACTATTTAATTTTCCCCTGGACAGAGGTGTTTCATCTAACGATTGTTTCCAATCATTTATGGCTCTTGTTACCCATCCTGCCTTAGTGCTAGAAGATCTCTGAAACAAGGAAACAGACATGTTGACTGATTTCTAATTTAATAATTTAACCATTAATTTTAACCACAAATTTACCCCTGCTTAGTAATTATCTAATTATTTTAAATTTTGAAGAGTGTAGGGACTAGGTCCGCAATATCAACCCTATCCCCCTGGGTTGTTAAACCTCTAGGGTTATATTTTATCCCCACACTCAATTTCCAAAATACCCATATTCCCGGCTCAGCTAATTAATCATTTTAAATTTTGAGGACTGTAGGGATTAGGTTCACAGTATCAAACCTATCCTCCTGGGTTGTTAAACCTCTAGGGTTATATCTTATCCCCACACTCAGTTTCCAAATAACCCATACTCCCTGAGCTCATAAATATTTATCTCCCAGTATACCATAGGCCCACCCATAGCTTGTATAGCATAGAACTGTCCTTTCTTCAGTTCTGCATAATTTAAAAATTTCTGCAGAACCTCTTCTCTGCCATGATGATTGCAGTGTATACCATCGGCTTTTAATGTTACTTGGAAGGGCTTTGCATTAAAGTGGATAAAATCCTTTCCTTTCCTAATCCATTGCAACTTCCTGTTCACAGCTCTGCTAATTAATTTATATGTACCATAGCAAAGTGGAGAACCATATAGTAGGTTTCCAGGCTCAAGAAGGGCTATAGTTACCGAGGATTTACATGAACTTTCTATGGCTCCTACCACGGCTAGAATGTTTTCCACAATTTCATTAACTTCCACATCTTCATGAATATCATTTCCTCCCAGGAAAAGGATAGTGCGGTCATGTTCCCGATCTAATACGGCATTTAGCTTTTCATCGTCAGAAAAGGAACTTGCCCTTCCACCTGGAGCGCGGTATATACGTACTTCCACGTCATCCACTTGTACCGAATGTGGTAGTAGGCTATGCCCAACAAACGCAACCTTAAAAACATTCAGTGCTTCTGCACACATCTGCTATCCTCACTCTCAGGGGCACCAGAAATGTCAGAAATTTATTTATTCAAGTCGGTATCCTCACTCAGGACACCAAAAATGTGTCAGAAAATTCTTATACACTCCTTTGTCTGACGTGTGTTAATCTAAGACAATCTTAAGTAAATTTACATAAGTCTCTTAGGAGGATTAGGTGTAACTGATACTCCAACTCACCTAGTTATTATTCTCCAATCTCCTATCTCCTAGCTAATTCCCCACAGAATTGGCCAATTCGTAAAGGTTACTCAGCTAGAAAGAGTCAAACAGCAGATGACGACGAGCCTGATCTTTAGGTCGTTTGCCTGGGTTGCCAAGCATCCTTGCAGTGCATATTTACAGCGTGCTAATTCAACGAGTTGTAGGAGCAGAGTGACTAACATGGCGAGCTTCTTGGTTCCTCATAGAATTGTAGAGGTGCCAACTATTTATTAATTACAAAGCTAAATACAGTTAGATTACATAATGTATACAGGGCGAATCTAACTAATTAATCTTAGTTATACGAGTAATTAAACTAAAACCAAACCAAATATTCCAATTATCTATGTAAATATGCTTTTCATGTGAGGCTTTTCTTCCTCAAGACATGTCATCTACCATGCAGATGCAGTTTAGGTCAATGGAACTTTCCAAAGCAAGTACATGTACTTACAACATAGTTGTCCACAAGGGTTAAATGTAGTAGCATTTAATTTATTAATAATAAGCATTATTAAAGAGAATGCAATCTCTGGGTTATAAAAACCACTTGAACAGTTGTTAACGATCTCCAGGTTTTCCTCTGCTTCTAACCAGGGACGACTATTTTAAAAAGTAAGGAGCACACCCGCTCTGGGGGGAAATATTTCCCACACACACAATAGATGAACATCTACAGAAATTAGACCATCTCCTACACAAGTCAGCTAATGCTGGTTTAAAATAAAGCTGTGTAAATGTAAATTTTGCATTAAGGAAATTAAATTCTTAGGCTACAGACTACATGCAGTGGAGATCCACACCTCTGAGGACAAAATACAAACAGTAAGGGATTTCCCGAACCCACAAATGTGGATGAAGTAAGACAACACTTAGGTCTTGCCGGCTTCTACAGATCTTTCATACAACAATTCTCTCACACAGCAGGACCATTATTCCACCTACTGAAAAAATAAGTGGTATTTCAGTGGGGAGAGGAAGAAAAAATTGCATTTTATGATTTAACCCGTTAACTGTGCATGGTGGTTTTTTGGAGGTGTCCATGGTGTGCAGACGTAGGGGTAAAAATGAAGTTTCCCATAGGCCAAATTTTGTCTTAGGAATTGAGAGAACACATGCCAAAGTATATAGTAACGAAATATTAGCTCAATATTTACCTTGGTAAAGCCATAGATGAACATCGATGTGTCTGATTCCCTATTGAAATGTATGGTTTTCGTTTTCTTTTTCGGTTTCGGTTTTGGTTTTGAAGGCTAAAACATGCATGCATGGGTTGGCCTTGGTAACCAAGGCATTATATTTGAAATTCACCTGCGCAGCCAGGGCTGTATTGAGCAGTCGCACTCAGAACAGCCCAGGCTGTATAGGGCAGTTAACGGGTTAAAATATAAACGTACGTATGCACCGTGCTTGGCCTAGCCTAATTTCACCAATCCATTCATAACTTCATTCATCAAGCCTTGCAGTTCCCCTTCATCATCATTTAACTATACAGTATCATCTGCAAACAACACAGGGAGTTTCCAAACAATGCCCGCCCACATTAGGGTCGCTCCAGCATCCACTGCCCTACCTTGTATGTATTGGAAACCCCACCTGTGTACAGACTGAACAACCATCCCTCTTCCAATCCAACATTCGAATAAAAAAAATTCACTCAGTCCACTTTCCACATGAACTGCAGCCCTAGCCCCATCATACATACTCCTCATATCATTCAACAACTTTCCATTTACTCCATATATTCTTAAAACTTTCCACATTTCTTGTCTATCCACCCTGTCATGTGCTTTCTCCAAATCCAAGAATGCCGCATACAAGTTCTTTCCCTTCTCTAGAAACTTTTCCACTAAAGACCTAGGAATGAATATCTGACCTATACAACCTCTTCCCTTCCTAAAACCTCCCTGATATTCTCCAACTAATTCCCCTCTTATTTTCCTAACTCAGTAAGTATCCTACCATATACTTTTCCCATTGCACGAAGAAGACAAAGTCCTCCATGATTACCACACACTTCTTTACATATATGCATGTGTATATATGTGTATATATTTATATATACATATATCTATACATATGTATGTATAAAACAAACATATACACATACATGCATATAATCGTGTATATATATTGTTATGCTAGGCGTTTCTTGGTCGGCTTCCCATCCCAAGAACGCCTAGAGTGTAGCTGGGTTCCCTTTCTAGACCCGAGCTTAGACACATTATGAGAGGAACAGGGCATAAAAACACAGGGCAACAACCTTATACGTATATTGTCAAATTCTTTGCTATGGAACAGGAAGACAGTTTACACAAGATCTATCTATCTATCCATCTATTGCCAGACGCCTCAATCCCGTTCGGGGTGGCCTAAAACAAATCGCCTCCACGTCGCCCTGTCCCCACCCATTTCACTGCCTCGCTCCCAACTCACACCCCCCTCTCTCATATACCTCTCCACCCCACCCCTCCATCTCATCCTCGGCCTTCCCCTCCCTCTTCCCCCCTCCACCTCACTCACATACACTCTCTTCGTCAGTCTTTCACCCTCCATCCTCTCCACATGGCCAAACCATCCCAGTGTACTCCTCCCAACGCTTCCTATCACATCCACATCCACACCACAACGCTCCTTTATATTCTCATTTGTCAGCTTGTCTCTCCATGTGACTGCACAGGCTCCTCTTAAATAACCCATTTCCAGTGCTCTCACTCTTGATTTGTGTCCTTCCAGCAACGTCCAAGCTTCACTTCCATACGTTAGAGTTGGTATCACAATACTGTCATGTAGTACCTTTTTCACTTCCATGCTCACTTCCCTGCTTCTTATCACTGCTTTCAAGGAACCAGCAACCTTTCTTCCATGCTGTACCCTTTCAAGCACTTCACCCTCTAAACCTCTATCCTTACTCATCACACTACCCAAGTACTTAAACGTACTCACATTTTCCAATTCCTCACCATCCAACCTCGCTGTACATTCACTGACTTCACCTCTCTCAAAGACCATCACTTTACTCTTCCCTACATTCACCTTTAGATTCCGTTTCTTACATACTCTCCCAAACTCATCCACCAAGCCTTGCAGCTCTCCTTCGTCTTTACTCAACAACACAGTATCATCTGCAAACAACAGTACAGGGAGTTTCCAAACACCACCCTATCTCACCGGGTCCACTCCAACAACCACTACCCTACCTTGTACCTCTTTTATTACCCCATCCATGTACAGATTGAACAACCATGGAGACATGACAGATCCCTGTTTCAACCCAACTTTCAAAGATAAAAATTCACTCAGTTCACCATCCACATGCACTGCAGCCTTAGCACCATCATACATACTCTTCACAGCATTCAACAACTTCCCATCTACTCCATATATTCTTAATACTTTCCACAATCCTTGTCTATCCACCCTGTCATATGCTTTCTCCAAATCCATGAAAGCCGCATACAACTTCTTTTCCTTCTCTAGAAACTTTTCCACTAAGGATCTAAGAATGAATATCTGATCTACACAATCTCTTCCCTTCCCAAAGCCTCCCTGTTCTTCTCCAACTAATTCCTCTGTTCGTTCTCTAACTCTGTCAATAAGTATCCTACCATACATTTTTCCTATTATACAAAGAAAACAGATGCCCCTATGATTACCAAACACTTCTTTTTCCCCTTTTCCTTTGTACAAGGGAATAATTATACCTGACTTCCAATCCTCCGGGACTCTACCTTCCTCCCAGGCCAATCTGCACATCTTCCACATCAATTCTACTACTATCTCTCCTCCATACTTCAGCATTTCATCACACACTCCATCAATTCCTGGGGCTTTCCCCAATTTAACTTTCTTCATTGCTTCCACAACTTTTATCCTACTGATTTCTTCCTGTCTTCTCATCTCCCTCCTCCTCCCAGCCATTCCCCAGCCGCTTATGCTCGCATTACTTCCATCCTCTATGTTCAGCAATTCCTTAATGTGTTCTCTCTATCTGCTCACTTTTTTTCCCTTCTCCACTAGTAATCTACCATTTTTATCTTTCACTCCCCTGCTAACTTCACTTCCACCCTGTCTTACTCTTTTCACCTCTTTCCAGAACATTTTCTTACAGTCCCTCCACTTTACACTCAAGTTCCTTCCAAATTCCTCATCCGCTCTCTTCTTACTCTCTCTTACTAATCTTTTCACTTCTCTCTTCCTTTCTACATATAACTCTCTCTTCCGCCTCTCAACTTTTTCCACGCCCATTCATTGTATGCTTTCTTCTTTTGTGCCACAGCCTGTCTTACCTCTTCATTCCACCACGCTGTTCCTTGCACCCCCCTCTGTCTTCTCATCATCCCACACACCACATCACATGCTGCACATATTTCTTCTGTAAATATCCTGCACACACCTTCTACGTCCCCCATCTGCTTCAATTCATATTTGCCCAATCATTCCTCCACTTCTCTCTTATACTCTGCCTTTTTCTCATCCTCTTGTAACCTTTCCACTCTCCTTACAAATACTCCTTCTTCCCGCCCCTCCCTTCTTCTATTTCTCCATCCTAATTGGACCTTGATTCTGGCCACCACCAAGTAGTGGTCAGAAAGTCCACTCCCCCAACCTCTTAAGCTCTTGCATGCATTACACATTTTCGCATCCTTTCATCCACACACACATAATCAATCATTGCCTTCCTTTCATTCATTTCACCACCCACCCTTCTCATCACTCGCCATGTATACCTGTGGATCATCTTGTGCCTGAAGAGGGTATTGGCTATCACCAACCCCCTCCCAGCACAAATGTCCACTAATTCATTGCCATTCTCATCTATCTCAGCAGGGACACCCCACTCACCAACTATTCCATCCACCTTTGCATTCCCTACTTTACCATTCATATCACCAATCAAAAACACTCTCTCATTCCTTCCAAACTTTTCTATGCACACTTCCACATTTGTCCAGAACTCTTCTCTCACTCTGCTTGCACGATCTTTCATTGGCACAAACACACACACACAATCACCCACATTTGTATTCCAACTTTCAATCATACCCATACAATCCTTGACCCAACTGATCTATACTCTCTTATGCTCTTCTTCCATCTTTTACTCACAACTATACATACTCTTTCTTTTGCCATCTCATTCTCACATACTCCTGCACATATACCCCATCCATACTCCCATTCTCTCACACTCTCACCTCTCCATTTCGTTTCAGTTATTCCACATACATCAACTTTCGCACCCTCAAGCACGTGGACAATCTCTCTCTCTTTCACCTCATCATTCGCTCCCTTTACATTCCAAGTTCCGATAACCATGTCCTTTGTTCGGTCCTTGGTCATCATCTTTTGGTCCGTCCTTGTCCGAGGCTTATTGTTTGTCTTTTTAGTTACTTGTTTTCCGGGGAGGAGCACTAACCCTCTGCCAACCTTTTTAGTTGCCTTTTACGACAAGCAGGGATACTGGAGGAGTATTCTTGAAAAAAAAAAAAAACTATCCCCAGGCTGGTAGGTGGGTTTTGAGTATTGCACAGGATACGAGGTAGACAGGAGTCTAAGTCTGGGTTGGGAGGCAATACACAACTTTTACAGTCCCTGCACAGGAGGCTTGTTTCCAGTGAGGGAGGCAAAATATAGGTTTTACTAGTTCAGGGGGATTCACTCTGACACTGACTCTGGTTCCTGTTTCACGATGGTTATATGCATGATGTCACTGATTTCTGTTTCTTGATTCACACTGGGTGGATGTACACTGACACAGAGTTATAATAATGACACTGAGTTTTTGCCTCTCGCCTTACACAGAATGGATATGCAGTGTTTCAGGTGTTTTTCCTCACTTTGCTGAGTCCCACTATTCACTTATACCACACAGTCCTTGCCTCTCACTATCGGCCTGGTGGAGCCTTGTATCACTGTCACTGTTAGGTAATGTCCCTGATAGGGCAAAGGGGAAGGGGGAGGCCTGGGGACTCACAGTCGTTGGCCTGGGGTAGGCGGCGTCCCTTCGGGAGTCCCTTCATCTCGTGGCCACAGGACCACTCACAGGGGTGTCATCTCTTGTCGAGGGTTTGGACTGGGCGTGGTGAAGCGCCCCTCACTGTTGGGGCTAGGGACTGGGGTCTCACCCCAGGGTCCTGGGGGCACCCTCAGAGGCCCATTGGATGTGGTCTCCTTCCTGCAGCGTGACCATCAGGTTGGGGCTGTGGTGTTGCTCTCAGCTGGAGTCCGTCAGGTGAAGGTCCTACTTGGGTGCCAACTGGATGGAGAAGAGCAATGGAGATAACATGGGGCCTCTCCACCAGTCCTCGGGTCAGAAGTCCTCCTCCTGGAGGTTGCCTCGGTCTGGGTGAACAGAGGGGTGGCCTGTGCTCCTGCCAGTAGGCAGGGCTGACCGCAGGTCACCCTTGTGCTGCCAGGTCACAGGGGGTGAGGGACTTTGGTGTCCCTCCCTGGCGCAGCTATGGGCTGTCTCTGGGTTCCTGTGGGCAACAGACAGAGGGCGGCTATGGGCCGTCCCTTCGCTGTCGGTGTGGCTTTAGGCCATCAACAGGGCCCGACTCCCTGACAGGAATGCAGACGAAGTGCGACTACGGGCAGTCGCTTGTCTGTTGGCGCGGCAGTAGGTCGTCACCAAAGTCCCGTGTGGAGGGCGACATGCAGACAAGGGATGGCTATGGGCTGTCTCCTGCCTACGTGTGCGGCTATGGGCCATCGCCTGTGTCGTGCCCTCCGAGGCAACTGCAGGAGAAGGGGTGTACCTGTCTCTCCCCTTGTGCAGCTTTGGGCCATCACAGATTCTGCAGGGGGTGTAGGCAGGCTATGGGCCGTCTCCTCTTTGGCAGCCCGGCTATAGGCTGTGGCCTCTTTTGTGTACGGCTTTTGGCCGTCACTGGAGCCTGGCTATAGGCCATGGCCCTTTGGTTGGAGCGGCTATGGGCCGTCTCCTTATTAGCACAGTGGCTATGGGCCGTCTCTTGGTTTGCACGGCTTTTGGCCATTGCTGGGGTGCTGCCTGGAGCTGAAGGGTCAGCTCCATCCAGATCCTGGCGAGGGCTAGCTCACCTGAAAGGTAGTGCACTCGAACTGGGGTAGTCTCGTCGGACACATTCCTGGGAATAGTGGCACGTGGCCCAGGTGAATTTATGTCCGTATTGACCGGACATGCCATGTGCACCATCTACCCCTCAATAGGCTCCTCCTGGGGGTGTGGTGGCGACCTGACTTGCCATGGCCGATATTTCGTATATATATATATATATATATATATATATATATATATCATATACTTAACCCCTACACTGCGGGGATGTTTTTGTAGCTCCTTACACATCCCGCAGGGATAATCGCACTCCGACTGACGTTTTGAAAAATATTTGCCGATAATCGGTTATTAGTCCTAGAATATTATAATTAAATAAGCATATAGCACATACCTTCAGGTTTCTCCTGGGATGTGTGTTGAGCCTTCGTCGACTACCGTAGGATTTGTGGAGACGTCTGAAGTTGGGTAATGAAGTTTCCACTTTACACTTCCCGATATCCCGTAATATGATTACCACAGCCTGATATTATCACTAGAAACACTATTCTATGAATTTCAAGTAGTTTGGAATCCATACTCCAAAAAAAAAACACTGTGAAAGCAATGCATATTATGAGTGCGTACCAGCTTTTCACCTGCGCTTGTTCCCCGCTGGTATTCTGAGGTAAAGCTGTCATTTATTATTCATAAACACACTCACACTTTATTTTCCAAGTACATTATTACACTTATTTATATATACAATATTTATCCATATGTTTCTTTCAGTACTAGTAGTTTATTTTTACTCCAGGCATTCACTTTCTCGTTCAGTAAACTAGCATAGAGAGCGAAGCTTTCACTTTCACTTTCATTGCTCCAAGTATTTTATACACACTAGAGCGAAGCTTTCACTTTCACTTTCATTACTAAAAATTCTTTATACTCGTATTCTTATATTACTAACTATTTACATTTGTATTTACATTCTCTATTTTATTTACATTATTTACATTTCTATTTTATTTACACTATGTTATGCACTGTCACTTGCAGTAACTTATAAAACTAAATTCCATTGTTTAGTTATATTTACATTCATTGCTTGCACTTCCTATTTACACATTATTTACATTTCCACTTGTACTGTTTTAGAGTCACCAGAAAGATCGTTGTCACTCTCCATCATTATCAGTGATAAATTAGCCAGTTCACGTTCCACAGCAGAGTCACTTAGCCCTTTATGCCTTCCTACACGAGGTTTAATAGGGGTAGAGGTCACAGGGCCCTTTGCAGGGGGCTAAGGACAGGCGCGAATCGGACGTGGTTTCACCTTGAAAGACGACGGTAAACTGAATGATGTGGCCTAGCAGCAGGGAAGGGTTGATAATGTCAGCGCGGTGACAGCTGCTAATTTATATGCTATGAAATGATTGGCAGGAAATCTAGACAATACATAATAAATTAGGTAGTTCCAGGTGAATGTAAATATCACTTAGGCTTCTCCCTTCCTTTCTTATATTTTTGTTACGAGAATAGGTCATATGGCATATTTCAAGGGTAAATAAACAGGAAAAATTAGTGAACGAGTGCAATGTGGGGTGTTGCCAGGTGATAATTAGCCCATTCCAGGTGTATGGCAGTATCAATTACCTTTTCTCTTTCTTTTATATATTATTATGTATAAGAATAGGGCATAGGGCACATTTCAATAGATAAAATGAGTGGAAAATTCCGTCCAGAATTTGTGTAGCACAGCGCAGCTGGGCAGGCGGGAGGAGAGGATAATGGAGGGGAGGTATGGAAGGGAGTCAAGGACAGGGGAAAAATGGCTAAATTGTCAACAGTGGATGGGAGAACAGATGACATTAGCAGAACTGAGTATAGCTGGACACTGATAGTACTGATAGATGATACAAACCACCACTTGAAAGCCCGGGCGAATTCAAGATAACACAGAATCACGAAAGTGACGCCCCGTGGTATGATCCCTTGCTCCCAAGCATCACAAAAGTGACACCTCGCGGTATGATCCCTTGCTCCCAAGCGTCACAAAAGTGACGCCCCAGGGTTAAGGGGTGAAACACATACACATATACATACAGTAGACATGCCTCTCTCTCTCTCTCTCTCTCTCTCTCTCTCTATCCATCTATCTCTGTATTGATCTATCTGTCTGTCTGTCTACTTACCTACCTATCTATGTTTCTATCTATACGTAGATTTGTTGCAAAGTAAACAATCCAAATTGCTTCTCTGAGAATTACTCCATTGCTCATCAGCCTTACCCTGCATGCCCTCACCCTACTCCACAGCCCTACACACACCTCACCTTTCCACTGCTTTGATGAGCTCCTCAGCAGTTTGAGGTCTTGGTGGCAGCCTGGGAAGATTGAGAGAAGCGATGAGGCTACCACGATATGCCGTGCCTACCACCAAACCAAACATGAGCCAAGTCCCCACCAGGATGTAGTTAGACCGACTAGATGAATGACCATCAAGCAGCTCTTGACCCAGAAAGCTGCCCACCACCTCCATCACCACCAACCCAGAGTCCAGTCGTCCGTGATTACTCTGCCACACCTCTGTTCTCGTAATCTGGATGGGAAGGAGTGATGCTGTAGTATTTATGACATTTGCAGTGTTACTTCATCCATTCTTTGGTTGTGTTTGATGCATCTAAGACTCAGTTCTTACACCTATCAACCCGACAAAATCTTCCACAGGTATACCCACTAATATTTAATAATATTCAGCTTAATCCTGCATCATCCTTGAACATGCTTGGGGTTTCATTTACTCGGGACTTATCTTGGAAAGATCATATTACATCTCTTGTAAAATCTGCTTCCAAGAGATTGGGTGTGCTAAGCCAACTCCGCTCTTTCTTTACCCCTGCACAATTGTTGACTTATACAGGGGTTTTATCCTCCCCTGTGTGGAGTACAACTTTCATGTGTGGGGAGGCTCCCCACATACAGCTCTTCTCAATAGGGTGGAGTTAAAGGCTTTTCGTCTCATTAACTCTCCTCCTCTTACTGACTCCCTTCAACCTCTGTCTCTCCGCCGCACTGTTGCATCTTTATCTCTTTCCTATCGCTACTTTAATGGTCACTGCTCCTCTGAACTGTCTGCTTGCATTCCTCCACCTCTACGACGGGCGCGTAGAACCCGTCTGGCAGCAAACTCTCATCCCTTTTCTGTCCAACTCTCTAATGCAAGAGTTAACCGTTACTCCCAGTCTTTCATTTATGCAACAGGTCAACTCTGGAACTGTCTCCCTCTGTCTGTATTTCCTGCTGCCTATGATCTCCAGTCTTTCAAATGCAGTGTGTCCAGGCATCTCGAAATGATTGGATCTTGAATTTGGCCCTCTATTGTATTTTGTTTTTCTCTTGGAGGGAACTGTTACTGCGGGCTCATGGCCTTTGGTTCCTTCTTCCTCGCATAAAAAAAATCGTACATCACCAGCATGGGGAAGATGAATTTTAACGTTCATTCTCCTTCCATAGAGGAGGTCCAATCCTACAGTGAGCCTAATATGGATTCATCAGACAGAGT
>NC_136978.1:28201754-28251754 GCF_032717465.1 Coenobita brevimanus
TACAGACAGAGGGAGACAGTTCCAGAGCTGACCTGTTGCATAAATGAAAGACTGGGAGTAACGGTTAACTCTTGCATTAGAGAGTTGGACAGAAAAGGGATGAGAGTTTGCTGCCTGACGGGTGCTACGCGCCCGTCGTAGAGGTGGAGGAATGCAAGCAGACAGTTCAGAGGAGCAGTGACCATTAAAGTAGCGATAGAAAAGAGATAAAGATGCAACAGTGCGGCGAAGAGACAGAGGTTGAAGGGAGTCAGTAAGAGGAGGAGAGTTAATGAGACGAAACGCCTTTGACTCCACCCTACTGAGAAGAGCTGTATGTGGGGAGTCTTCCCACACATGAGAGTTGTACTCCACACAGGGGCGGATAAAACCCCTGTATAGAGTCAACAATTGTGCAGGGGTAAAAAAAGAGCGGAGTCAGCTTAGCACACTCAATCTCTTGGAAGCAGATTTTACAAGAGATGTAATATGATCTTTCCAAGATAAGTCCCGAGTAAATGAAACCCCAAGCATGTTCAAGGATGATGCAGGATTAAGCTGAATATTATTAAACATTAGTGGGTATACCTGTGGAAGATTTTGTCGGGTTGATAGGTGTAAGAACTGAGTCTTAGATGCATTAAAAACAACCATATTATTTTTACCCCAGTCAGAGATATGAGCCAAGTCAGACATTAGCTGTGCCATAGCCTCATCCCTTGTTTGTTGAAGTAACTGTTGAGATGGGCGTTGCGGGTACCAAATGGAAAGGTGAAGGGCGGAGTCATCAGCGTATGAGTGGATAGGGTTAGATGTACAGTTTAGAAGATCATTGATGAATAAAAGGTGATAGGACAGAACCCTGAGGAACACCACTGTTGATAGATCTAGAAGAACGATGGCGGTCTACAACAGCAGCTATAGAACGACCAGAAAGGAAGCTAGCGATGAAGGCACAGATAGAAAGATAGAAACCGTAGGAGGGCAGTTTGGAAATTAAAGATTTATGCCAGACTCGATCGAAAGCCTTTGAGATGTCAAGTGCAATGGCAAAGCTTTCGCCAAAGTCCCGAAAGGAGGATGACCAGGAGTCTGAAAGGAAGGTGAGAAGATCGCCAGTGGAGCGTCCCTGACGGAACCTGTACTGACGATCGGAAAGAAGGTTGTGGTAGGAAAGATGCCTTAAAATTTTTCTATTGAGAATTGACTCAAAAACTTTTGAAATACAGGACGTTAAAGCAATTGGACGATAGTTGGAGGGTTGGGAGTGGTCACCCTTCTTTGGGATTGGCTGAATGAGAGCAAACTTCCAGCAAGAAGGAAAGGTACAAGTTGACAGACATAGGCGAAAGAGTTTGCCTAGGCAGATATCAGGCTGGCTCCAAAGAAGATGAGTTCTATGGGAGGGTAACTATTCCACATCACTCATAAACGGTATTTATTTATTTATTTGGTACGAATTTATATGTAGTACGAGAGTATATTGGTTTTCAAACAGTAATATAGGCATTATAAGCATTGTTTCACTCACTAACTCATCAACATACCTGACCTTTTTTGGCTACATTACCTCATCATCATTTCTGACTGTTTCTTCCTCTGATGCTATGTAAACTTTGTCTTCCACATTGTCATCGACTGGGGAATCACTCTGGCCCTGAATGTCTTTATTGGCCAGGTCACTGGTAACAGGTGAATTGCCGAGACAATGGCATGCTGGGCGGGGGAAGGTTATGCGGTGTAAGGCATTGTCCCTGCCTGGCATCTTGTAGAGGAATAGAGGAAGGTGTCCCGTGTATACATACCAAAAATCATGCGCGAAAATTCAAAATTGTGCAAATTAAGAACCTTGCAATTGTGCGATGTACCAGTACGTCGTCGGGACTGGCAGTTACATAATGTTGCAACGTACCCATACGTCGACAGGATGGGGCGGGTTAACTCACTGCACCCATACATAATGTCATGCCTTTATTATTTACCTATTTGATTATTCATTTACTTTATTACTTTCTCTTCCAGGTAGCTTATACAGTAGATAAAGTATTATCGAATGTAACTTTTCCTTTTCAGTCTTCCATCTCAGTTTTTCCATGCTGCATGGTGGTCTTTCTCCAGTTTTAACTGGAGGCTTGGATGCCGGAGGAGCCTTCCTGCTTTACTATCCTCATCCTTCAGCATGTAGAATTAGATATCATAATCATAGTCTACTCTGTAATAAACAGCCTCGAAAGTACCATAAGGTCTGTTGCTGTTTGCTTTCCTTTGTATTCCTTTCTATTCCTTTTTTATTATAAAAATTATTAATTTGTCACAGGTATCTCATTTTAAATCAGTTTAATTTGTGATTGTTTTCTCCTATAATTACTGTATATCTCTCAACCTCTCAGCTTGGTGCAAGACCTAAGAGTGTGGTACATGAACATGCATGTCCAGAATGCGTTGATGCATACTGAAATCATGCTGTGCACGTAAGAGAGAAGTATTCAAATCACATCAAATGATACATGTACATGCCTGGTCTGAATGCTGAAATCATGCTATGCATGTAGCAATCCAAATCTTACACTTGCTTTATGCATAATTATCTATCTATCTATTTATCTATCTATAGCCCAACGCCCTAATCCCGCAAAGGGTGGCCACAGACAAAACGCCTCCAAGTCACTCTGTCACCCACCATTTGACTACCCTCCCCCCAACTCACCCCCCCTCCTTCATATACCTCTCAACTCCATCCCTCCACCCCATCCTCAGTCTACCCCTCCCTCTCCCTCCCTTCACCTCACCTACATACACCCTCTTAGTCAGTCTTTCATTCTCCATTCTCTCCACATGTCCAAACCACCTCAATATATTTCTCCTAATGTTCTCAGCCACATCCACATAAGCTAGAAAACAAAAATGTTTGTCTAAAATGATTGTTCAGAAGTAGCAATGGCAAAAGTGCACAGATAAGATATGAATAAATGCACAGATACAAGAGCATTCCACCAGCTACAAATACATGTTTGTGGCTAAGGTGTGGAATTTGTTAGGAGTAGACTGTAGCACCAGTCGAGCAGGGCAGTACTCCCGAGGTGGATGGAAAGCTGATGACAGGGAGTGCTGGAGCTCCCATTTCATCAGCCCTCAGGACTAGTTCTTGACCATCCCCCTTTCCTGAACTTTTTCAGTGTCTCAATTACACAGAGAGTAGGCCAGCATGCTCTCCAGTACAAATTTCTCTAACTATCTACAACAAACTACATGCACAGTACACACTACACTTCCTATTCCAAAATTCAAAAATGGCATCTCATCACCAAGCCTCGGAGTCCCCGGGGGGGGGGACCATAAATGCCCCCACCATCCGCCCCTCTCCCTGTGACGACTCGAGGTGCCTGGAACCACTGTCTGACTCTCTTCTTCTTCATTTCTGCAACATTTGCGGCCTTTCCTCTAACTTTCGCTCTGTTGAGCACCACCTCTCCTCCTCTAAACCTCACCTTTTTCTAACGGAGACTCAGCTGTCTAGGCAACTGACAGCAAACCCTTTTCTGTATCCTCCTACTTTCTCTATACTCATTTCAAAGCCAAAGGTGGCTGTTGTGTATATATACACAACGACTTATCTTGCTCTCATGTTCCTGAACTCGATTCTTCTGAATTCTCTACACTCTGGCTTCGGCTTTCCTGTCATTCTCTGACTAAATATATCTGTGCTGTTTACTTATCCCCTAATTCTACTGACTATCAAAAATTCTTTGACTATCTTACTTCTACGATGGAACACATTCTATCCATTTCTCCTTTCTCTGAAATCTCCATTCTAGGAGATTTCAATGTTCACCACCACCTTTGGCTCTCCTCTCCTTTCACGGATCCACCTGGTGAACAAGCCTACATCTTTTCTATCCTTAATGACCTAGAGCAGCTTGTACAACACCCTACCCGTATCCCTGACCGCCTTGGAGAGAGCTCCAACATACTTGATCTCTTCCTCACAACTAATCCTTCTGCTTACTCTGTTAAACTTTTCTCTCCGTTGGGCTCCTCCGATCACAACCTTATTACCTTAACCTGTCCTATCACTCCGGTACGGCCTGTGGACCCTCCAGGGAAACGTCGTCTGTAAGGTCCGTTTTCTCATTGGAAAAGTAGGCTCCCTAACACCTCTTTCTCACCAATTTATTTTTGGATACAGCTGGTCAGCATAATTCTGCACGTCATTTATGTAGAGTACGGCGATATTAGAACAACACACATGAGAATGGTAAGTTGCAGTCAATAAAATATATCGCTTAGGAAGAGTTGTTAGGGACCCTTCTTACCCGACGAGAGTATGGGACCAAGACATCACCTGCCCTTGCATTCTCTTTTATCTTGTCTCTCCATTTCAGTCTCGATCTCCCTTTCCTCCTCCTACCGACAGCGGTTTCATACTCTCTCCTAGTCAGTCTCTCACTCTCTATTCACTCCACATTGGCATCCTGCAAAAGAAAACCCTGGGGCAGTAACATCTCAATCATTTGTAGCATAAAGCCTGTCTGAAATGGTATTTAATTTCTCACATAAGTTTTTTGCCTGCAGGTTGTACTGGGATGATGAAAGGCACAGTTCTCTGGGTTCCTGTGACCACTGCAGACTTTTCACCTTAACTTTGCCCAGATTTTCATGCTTTTACAGCTTATTTCACGCAGCACAGTGGCGGAATAAATCAATACTATACTACGTTTATGCATTCTTTCTATGGTACTTCGCAACTAGAGGAATGTTCTCGTGTTAATTATTAATTGCAGTAACTCAGCATTTATGTTGGAGAAATGTCATTTTTGGGCCAAGTTAACGTAAAAGTAGTTTATTGTACCTGATGATCAGGCTGGCTTTGGTGTTTTACGGCAAAATGGATGTACAAATGAGAGAGAGAGAGAGAGAGAGAGAGAGAGAGAGAGAGAGAGAGACCTTCCAGCTTTTCCGTCTTTACTTTCTGAAACAGGTGCCTGCTCTTGTTATCAAAACCCGTGAAGTTTACACAACAAATGAAGTAAACAATAATTCAGTTCCCTTTCATTCAGAACGCTAACAGCAACTACACTCATTGTGCCTCCGATTATCCACTGGTCGACAAAATTTAAAAGTGCTATGGTTCTAGTGTATTTTTAGGTGAATATCAGCAACATTAAGCTGTAAATTTCGAATATGATATCCAATTTTCGCCAGCACGTCCAGTTTTCGAGAACCATTATATCATAGGAAAATCTGCTCGTGTGTTGGAAAATCCGATGCGACTCCAGTCATAGAGATAGATATACCTTATAAAGTTGCATTCAGCTAGTAATTGTGGCAGTTATATCAATTGCAGTTAAGCACCTGAATCACAAGATATTTAGCAACTCAAAGTGAATCAGCCACAGAAGAAAGTCGGGTAAAATTTTCCTACCATCAAGCAGGTGATTTTTTTTTTTTTTTTTTTTTTTTGGCCAACCAGTGTATGCAATGGTAATCTTATATTTGCTATTATTCCATTTCAGCTTTTCTGTACTGTTACAATGCCATGATTTGTGTTGGTAAGCAATGAAGCACCGCAACTCTATGAATGCATCAGATTCTTTCTGCTACATCTGCAGCTTCTTTACACCTGAAGGCCTGAAGCGACCAATTACAAGGAATGTTAAAAGTGCTTACAAACATTACTTCAAATGCCCTGATGGTAATCAAGACAAGAAGTGGGCACCCCATATTGCATGCAATCTCGTTGTAAACTACATGAAACATCCATCAGGTATGCCATTCACTGCACTAATGGTTTGGCACAAAGCAAATGATCACTGTCCTGACTGCTACCTTTGCTTCACTAACACCAAAGGGAATTCAGTGAAAACTCGGTCCAAGATCAGGTATCTTTACGTATCTTCTCTAAGGCAAGTACCCCATGGCCTTGAGCTTCCAGTTCCAGATCCTTCATTAAGTACCACAAGTGAATCAGAATCTAGTGAGGAGGAGTGTTGCATGGATGCAGACTTTCAAAAAGAATTAGAGAGCAAGAAGCCATATCTCATCAGTCAGGTAGAATTGCACGACTTTATAAGAGACCTTGACTCCCCCAAGAAGAAAAATGATTTCCTTGGATCTCGACTCAAGCAATGGAACATGGTACAAGGTGGAGTTTTGACCATCACCTTCCATCATAGACATGAAAAGCTCACAGTGTACTTCAAGATAGATGACATGCTTTGTTATTGTCATGATGTTGTACTGTTAATGCAACACCTTTGTAAGTCTCGTCCTTATCAGAAAGGAAAATGACGGTTGTTCATAGATTCTGGGAAGAATGCACTGAAGCCAGTCCTTCTCCGTAATGGAAATAAGTTTCCTTCTGTTCCAATTGTGCATGCCCTGAAACTATGAGTACTCTGTTGACCGCTACTGGCTACAAAACACATCAATGGAGCATATGTGGGGACCTGAAAGTGATCTGCTTGCTTCTAGGACTTTAGCAAGGTTACGCAAAGCACATCTGTTTTCTCAGCTCGTGGGGCAACAGGGCAGACGCTAAGCATTACACACAAAAGGAATGTCCAGTGTGACTGAAAGATATGACTGGAAGACTCAACACTTAACAAACCTCTTGTTAACCCTGAGAAGGTATTCTTGCTTCCACTTTACTTGAAACTTTGACGAAGAACTTTATGAAGGCGATGGATGAAGATGGTGCTGGCTTCCACTGCTTACTAACGAAGTTCCAAGGCATTGTATCTGAGGCCAAAGTAATGGCAGTCTTTTTTTCAATAGTCTTTCAAATTCATCTTATTCTCAAGCTCAGGATTTTGTAAAGAGTTTATCTGAGCTGGAAAGGGCTGCTTGGGAGAGCCTCATGGTTCATATCAAGAATTACCTAGGAAATTATGGAGCATCAACTTATGAGGAGCTTGTGGACGAGATGTTGAAGAGTTACTATGCACTCGGTGCTCGAATGTCACTCAATATATATTTCTTCCATTCTCAATTGGACTTCTGTTTATTCTTGGCAATGTCAGTGATGAATGTGGCGAAAGGTTGCACCACGAAATTGCCATAATGGAGAGCCGATATCAAGGCCGATTCAATCCAACCATGATGAGCGACCATTGCTGGACTTTACAGAGTGAGAGTAACTGCTGCTACAAACGCAAAATGCTGAGGCGCTTCTAATGTGCAAAGGTCATGTAATACAAATAGGGTAATGTGAATCACCTAGGGGAAAACGAATAATTACGGGGCAAATTGAATCGAAAGGTCTGGGAGGCTTATTTTTTATTCAATTTTTAAAAACTGCCTGTCATTTTGTTCCTTTTTTTAATGTTCTGTCATTTGCAATCATTGTTTTGTCCATGATGATGAAAATAAACAAGCTAGACTGATTTCAAGTTTCTATATAAACTTCAGGTTTTTTAACGTGTAGCCACTAAGGTTTCCTGAGAAGAGGACAATATAAGTTGCAAGACAGCCAACTAATATATGAACAAGGTAGGTATAAATAACGTTTTGGATACAAAAACTTTATTATCAATGAAGTATTTGACAAAATATTACGATTTAATTTCTTCAGGGTAATGCAAATCATCATACGGGGCAATGTGAATCGCCCATATGAGGCTATATTTTGTGCCTTTTTATGCTTTTTCACACTAGTTTTTGGCTAATATGGCTCTTCTTTCTCTTTGAGGATGGTCAGGACATACAAAAGGAAGTCGGCCGACTCCCAAAAATATTCGGAAGAGGCGATTGCCCAGGCCCTTGTTGACATCGCCAATGGATTACCACAGCAACAGGCTGCCCATCACTATGGCATTCCCCAGGCCACACTAAAACACCGTTACCTAGGGCTTGTCAAATCCCCCGGCAAAGCAGGACGTAAGACAGCACTCCTCCGAAATGAAAAGTTTGCATTGGCCAGGAACTTGGCAGTACTCGGTGATTTTGGCCTTGCGTTTGACTTGCAAGAGCTAAGAGATTTCATTAAGTTCTTCCTCGACAGCCATTTCTGAAAGACTGATCAGTTCAGAGACAATAGCCCTGGCCCCAACAGGGTGCAGGGTTTTTTGAAGATGCACTCTAAACTCCTGTAATCTCGCATATGCCAGAATATATTAAGGAAGGGGGCAGTTGTCTCAGAGTACTCCAACAACCTTGAGAAGACATTAAAAGGTGTTCCACCTTCCAACATCATTAATTATGATCAGACGAACATTACAGACAACCCACAAGGGATATTGCAGATCTTCCGCGGATCGGTGATTCACTTTGCCCCAGAACATGTATGTTTCACTGATTGTTACATTTCTATTTACAGCGCATTTAATTACCTTCTGATTTAGATAAAAAATGGTACAAATGTAGATTAAAGATTAAAGTTAAAAAAAAATACTAAATAAAGCATCGGACCTGTCCTTTGATTTTCATTGCAAACCTTAGTGTATAAAAAAAAGGTAGAAATTTGATTCACATTGCCCCATTTGAGTGTACATATATATATATATATATATATATATATATATATATATATATATATATATAATTCATTCATTGCCAGACACCACGTATCCCAAACGGGGTGGCCAAGAGCTCAGAGTTAATTGTTTTACAGGAATGGGCACTAATCCTCCACCAACCCCACCTGACACGTAGGGAGACGTTATGCCAACAGCATCTGGTGTTCCCAGGCGGTCACCCATCCAAGTACTAACCAGACCCAACGTTGCTTAACTTCGCTGATCGGACGGGAAGCGGTGTACTCAACATGGTATGGCCGTTTTATATATATATATATATATATATATATATATATATATATATATATATATATATATATATATCGGTTTGTGCTTAGTATATAATAAAATTAAGGATTAAGTATATTATTTTTGTAACAATATATAGACTAATTGACACTTATTTGACGAATTTGCAGGTTTCATGGAATTTTTCCCTAACTTATGATGTAGTACTTCAAGGGCACGTGATAGCCAAATTATAGGGTCAGTTTAGAAATTGCAGGTAACAAATTAGAAAAACGTGACAATAAGTCAGAACCATTATGGCTGTTGACCAGTGTGCTGTGTTTTGATTTCTGGATAATATGTACAAATAACAACATATCCCCTCTCTCTCTCTCTCTCATATATATATATATATATATATATATATATATATGTATATATATATCTGACTGTCTGTCTATATCTATCTATCTATCTATCTATAAACTACACACACACATCTATCTACCTATCTATCTATCAATTTATCTATGTACCCACATTATCTATATCTATAACCCATTGGATCCCAGAGTTGCTGGGCGAGGCACTATTCTGGGAGGGTCCTAGGCGTACCACCCTCTGCCTATCGGCTCATAGTCCCGAAGCTCATAAGTCCCTACACCGGGGTTCCCTACTTTATTAAGATTTGAAAATTTCCAGTTCTGTCCAATACTCGGGACACTGGGCTTCAATGGCTTAACCCGTCCCGTCCCATCGACGTATGGGTATGTTGCAACGTTTTGCATTTGCCAGTCCCGGCGACGTACCGGTATGTCATGCAATTGCAAGGTCCCTAATTTGCACAATTTTCAATTTTCGCGTGTGATTTTTCATATGTATACACGGGACAACTTCCTCTATTCCTCTACAAGATGCCAAGCAGGGACAATGTCTTACACCGCATAACCTTCCCCCTCCCCCCCTCATGCCATTGTCTCGGCAATTCACCTGTTACCAGTGACCTGGCTAGTAAAGATATTCAGGGCCAGAGTGATTCCCCAATCGATGACAATGTGGAGGACAATGTTTACATAGCATTAGAAGAAGAAACAGCCAGAAATAATGATCAGGTAATGTGGCAAAAAAAGGTCAGGTATTGTGATTAGTTAGTGAGTGAAACAATGCTTATAATGCCTTTATTACTGCTTGAAAACCAATATACTCTCATACTACATATACATTCATACCAAGTAAATAAATAAATACCGTTTATGAGTGGATAAAATAGTTACCCTCCCATAGAACTCGTTTTCTTTGGTGCCAGCATGTTAGAAAACCCAGTCAGGTAAGGAGGAACTCCTACCTGGATTGGGTATTTTAAACCTCAGGTGAGCAATTTCTCTATGAATTTTCGATGTTTCTCACCAAAAGCGAAGGTTTTAGCCAAAACAAAATTTTTCGAAAATACCTCGGGACTGGGGGATGTCGGAGATGCGGAAAACCTCTTGGGACGTGACGGGTTAAATACCTCTCTCTCTCTCTCTCACTCTCTCTCTCTCTCTCACTCTCTCTGTATATATATATATATATATATATATATATGTGTGTGTGTGTGTGTGTGTGTGTGTAATTCATCGGGTCGGTCAGGATCACCTGATGGTCGTGATCGTCAGCTTTTACCCTCCCGGAAGGGAGCTGAGAGCTCATATAGTCCGATCTAAGGGCAAGGCTGTGACCTTCACACACGCACACACCCGTCCCCTTGCTCAAGGGGGACAATAACCACCCACTTCGTCAGTGAAACTTTTTGCACCCTGAGCGAGGCACGAACTCCCGTCTACCAGATGGCAAGCGAGAACGTTACCACTGCACCAGCGAGCGGTGTTGTGTGTGTGTGTGTGTGTGTGTGTGTGTGTGTGTGTGTGTGTGTGTGTGCGCTCCCTACATTCAAGTGGGTTGGTGGAGGATTCGTGCCCCTCCCTGTAAAACAAATAGCTCAGAGTCCTTGGCAGAGGGATGGATGGAAATTCTTTCTCAACCGCCTGTGACAACAGGATTCTCCTGCTTGTCCTTCCTCTAAGCCAATAAACCATTTACAACGCTGGGTGGTATCCATATATTCAAACCATACGTGCTTCCTAAGTGTCAAGTGGGTTGGTGGAGAATTACTGCTCCTACCTGTAAAACAAATAACTCAGAGTCCTTGGCCACCCCGTGAGGGATTATGACGTCTGGCAATGAATTAATGAATATATATACTGTATATATATATATATATATATATATATATATATATATATATATATATATATATATGTCTATATCTCTATCTACCTATATATCTATCTGTCTATCTACCTATATATCTATATATATGTCTATCTATCTATCTATCTATCTTATGTATATATATATATATATATATATATATATATATATATATATATATTTTATATATATTTATATCTATACCAATATCTATATCTATCTATCTATCTATCAATCTATTTATCAGTCTATCTAGATAGATAGATAGATAAAGAGAGAGATATAGTGTATCGGTACACGGCTAGCACTAAATATCGTGTCACCGCTAGCACCAATAAAATGTATCGTCGCACTGCTGGCCAAACAATTTAATGTAGCCGTTATGGAGTAGCAGTTGACTACATATTAAGTGTTCTGCTGTGTAGTATAACTAGACCACCGTGTTGGATCGACGACACTGTCTGTAGTACACGTCAGCCACTTGCCGTCACTGCCCGACACTTCCCACCAAAGATCCTCTGCCACGAGAAGGTGGAAGCTGGTCTGTTATTAAGTGGTAGCGTAAGGTGACAGAAATGAGCAGATTAAATCTCTCTTTATTGGGTACAGAATAATATAACTGCGACCCGAGAG
Source organism: Coenobita brevimanus (assembly GCF_032717465.1). Taxonomy (NCBI): domain Eukaryota; kingdom Metazoa; phylum Arthropoda; class Malacostraca; order Decapoda; family Coenobitidae; genus Coenobita; species Coenobita brevimanus. The sequence continues at coordinate 28,213,358 of NC_136978.1, forward strand.
ATATGTAGGAGCGACACCACCTCCCTTTATAACTGTAAAGCGATCTCCCTGACGCTGTACAGTCACCGAGCCAGACAAGGGCGCGGTGCTTAGGTCAGCTAAAAAGTGAGATGCCGAGCATTACATATACTCTGGGCTTATGCAAAAAGTAGAGATAAATGACAACTCTACTAGCACATTATACACCTCTATAAAATGGTATTAAGTACATTCACATATACCAACATAATAAATGGTTCCCCAGGACTTTACACTTACGCACAATTCAGATATCTTATCACTTCTCCTAACCTTCATTTTATAATTGAAACAGGGTGGCACTATGGTCTGCCATCCACCTTCTTCCTATACCACAGCTAACAGCGAAATGATATTTGGTTGTTCATCATTCACACTTCATTACACACTGTTAATTATGACTAAACAGCTTTAAAAATTATTATGTAAAATGTGTGATACTACAACTTCATATGGAAAAAGATGTTGACACCAGAACATCGCTCGGCCACACCATTGACGTCCTCGTCGACATTGTTGTCCTAACTACCGTGTAGCCTAACCAGAGTGTAGGGTAGCTAACTATTCAGGAACATCCACTTGCAATCTGCGAGTACGGACACGTGGTCTCAGTGGGTTCCTTATTTGGCGCCTTAATAGTAGCCTAAACCACAAACACAGGACAAGACAATAAGTAGAAGACCAACGCCAGGACAAAATAGGAAGGAGAAAGGTATGAAGGAAGATAGGACAGTACATAAGGCTCTAAATCAGTCCTGTTCAGGTGGAAGAGGAAGGTAAGCTCCTTTAATACATGAGACAGCCTGTTTACATTCAAGGAAATAACATTGAATGAAGGTAAAAAGGGTCGTAACTGGGATGAGAAGTTCACTGTCAAAGCTAGATGATGCTTGCTAGGCAGAACTGCTATCTCTTTACTGTGTAACTCACAAAAATCAGGTGCAACATAGTACCCCTTTACTGTAAGGAATTGATTCTGTGAGGCACGAATCACAGTTACATCCTCTGTCTCAGGAAAGTAAAAGTACTGTTTCGCATGAATATGAACATGGAAAACTGACTTCAACTGAATGGGTTGGAAGGTGCAACGTTGCAGAGCAGAGGAAGTATTTGTGTCCAACAAGGCCCTCTTACGCTCCTCTACCTTTAATGGTACGAAGACAAAATGCAAAGCAGGACATACATGGAGATCAAGAAATGAGGCCTTACGCTTCTCAAATTCATCCACAGTCGTTTCTGCTACATATTTCTTGTCATCTGAGACAACTAGCACCTCTGGACCCTCTTCAATAACAACAAGTGTATTATTAGCAGTAGCAAAAGGGAAGGAAATGAACCACCATGCCTGGTATGTTACAGCATTCCTCATAGGTACCAGTATAAGGATGCCTTCATGGGTCAACTGGGCCTCTAACAATGGGTAATAATATTCCAGTTGACTCAGATCAAAGAGTGGCATAAGTCCATGCTTCCACATCGCTATATCAAGTGCATTTGTTAATATATTAGTAGGCAGCAATAAAGCATTAACCCTGTTCAAACTTGCATCGATTAAGCCGTCCTCCATATTGGCTGCATGCTTCTCCAAAGCAGTGGTTGACTCGTCGAGAGCATGTAAGTACTCAGCGAATAACACCAAGTTAGCTAGGGTTGGTAGGTTAATTTGGATGTTGTTCACAAGCTCTACTAGATGGTTGGTAGTCCTATTTATCTCGTTAGCTTTGTTAGTGAACTCATCTAACTGTTTATACACATGCATGATTAATCTATTATTGGCTTTAGCGGCCAGAGTCAAGTCATGCATCTGTCTACCCAATTGCACTACATCCTTATCTAATGCCATACCAAAGAGTTATCCACGTCCTCTCTTGGTACGTGCATGGACATGCTTGGAAAGATCAGAGTGTACGTTAGGTAAAGCTACATGCAAGTTAGTGAGCCTATCGGTGAGCCTGTCTATATGCCTAGTCTGAAGCTCAACAAAGCTTCAGTGTCAGAGTTTGTCAATCGTGGGTTTCGATTAAACATCTTTCCCACTTCCAATAGTTGCTGTCTGAGATTCGAGAAGCCCTTGGAGACCTCATTGACAATATCTGGCGTTTGGAGATAGCCTTCCATTGGATAGTAGACGCATACTGCATCTTCCACTACCACGACTTCTCCAAGTGGGCTCTTCAGTGCTCCTGGCATTAACGCAGTCGTGTCCATGTCCGATGTCGTTCCATAGGTCCACCCCAAGCAACGCACGAGGAGTTTGAGCCACAGCCACATTTTTTTTTTCTGCAAGAGTAGATACTCCCTTAATCACTCTTGTTGTGGGATCGTAGCTTGCTGCAATACTCTTGGTTAGGGACAGGTACGGATGACGACATAGACTGCGACGAAGACAGAGGGCACAACACATCAGACGATAGGCCTAGCTCTTGACTTACTTGTTTGATCCTATCAGTATGTACTGCCTCCTGAGTTCCATTAGCTTCATCCTTTATTCTATAAGTATTTCCATGTACTCGTTCCACAACGGTACGAAGGGTGATCAGAAAGTAATGACAGTTCGTGCTATAACATGAAAACCTTGAATGATGGGAGGTAGGGGAGCAAGGAGAGTGCAGAGTTGCCTGTCCTTACGAGTTTGAACTTGTCGCCGTATGCCTGACTTTTCTTGTTTTATTGTTGTGAGTGAATGCTTCACTCTTGTTTTTGCTCTCTGGCCAGAAACACGGATTACTCGAAAGAAGGCTGCAGGTTCTACATTTTTACGAGGTGGAAACCGGGAAAGAAAGCAACAGAGATTCGAGGGAAATTATTACAAGTTTATCCAGACACTACTCCTTCCCTGGAAACTGTTTCCCGCTGGATTCGTGCTTTCACAGCAGGAAAAACTGAACTGAAAGATGAACAACGCTCTGGACGTCCCCGGACATCCGTGACCGAAGCAACAACTGTCCGTGCACGATCCATCATTGATGAGGATCCAACTGTAACTCTTAGGTTCTTAGCCTTGGAGCTTGATATCAGTTATGGGAGTGCATATGACATCGTGCATGAACAATTACACCTGAGGAAGAAGTGTTGTCGATGGATACCCCATTTGTTGACTGATGAGCAAAAGGCTGAACGGGTGAGGATTTGTCGTGTCTGGCTTCCTGAATTTGAACCAAATGGTCCAAAACGGTTCTCAGATGTTGCTACTGGAGATGAGTGTTCGATTTCATTCTTCACAACCCGTGACAAGCAGTCAAACATGGTGTGGTTGGGCGATGAAGACCCTCGACCTCAGATTTTGAAGGAAGGATTTCGCAGCCGGAAGCTCCTTTTCACCATCTTTTTCAATTCTCAAGGACCAATATGCGTGGATGTGATGCCTGAAAAGTCCACTATCACAGCCCAATACTACACAGACCAGGTCCTTCCACAAGTCTTGGAACACAAGGCCAACACCGCACCAACCCGCCGTCGGTCTCGCCTTTTGCTGCACCACGACAATGCTGCACCCCACAAAGCTCGCCTCACTATGCAGTACCTGGAACAACAAGGTATAACTCTGCTCCCCCACCCACCCTACTCCCCTGACCTGGCTCCCTGTGACTTTTGGTTGTTTCCAAAAATTAAATCTGCCATCGCTGGGAAGCAATTTCATCGCATCCAAGACTTGGCACGGACCGTCAATTCAGAACTCCGAAGTATACTGTCTTCAGAGTACCACGCTTGCTTCATGAAGTGGAGAAAGAGAATGGAACGCTGCATAGAGGTTGGAGGGGAGTACTCTGAAGGAATGTGAGTCATAGTTCATGCTAATAAAAGTTTATGGACTCACTGTCATTTCTTTCTAATCACCCCTCGTATATGGTCCGCGGAACTTAGGTCTGAGCTTGGAAATTCTCTCAGGGTTGTGGATTATGACCTTCTGGCCTGCCTGTAACGTCTTTTCTTGACTACCTTTGTGTTGTTTCGCCATCATCTCCGCTCTTAAGGCTTTTAATCTTTTCCATACTTCACTGTGTATAAATTGGAATTTCAACAACTGTACCTTTGCGTAGTCTTCTTCGTTGTCTACTGGAGTAGGAGGTCCAGCCAACAAATCGTAGGGTAACACTTTCTCTTCTCCATAAAGGATATAATGAGGAGACTTCCCAGTTGATGAATTTTCTGAGGAGTTGATGGTCGCCGCTACAGGTGGTAACCAGTCTTCCCAGTTATCCTCCTGATTTGAGGTTATTACTGGTCTCAAGACTTCCAGTATCTTCCTGTTTGTTCTCTCCACCAGGCCATTGCTCTTAGGACTGTAAGGCTTTACAAAAACTTGCTTTACTCCATACATACGACAGATTTCTTGTAAAACCTGGTTACGAAATTCACTGCCATTATGCTGAGCAATACCTTAGGTGTAGAGTATGGACAAATCACTGAAGTCACAAAAGCGTGCGCCACCTCCTCTGAAGTTTTCGTCTGTAAAGGTGCTAAAACAGTGAATCATGAGAAATGGTCCACTGCCACCAGTACATAACTTGAACCTTGACGACTTCTCGGCAACGCTAAGAGATCAATGGAGACTGTATCCCAGGGTTTTTCCGGTAGAGGATACTCTAAGATGGGAGTCGGAAGTCCCGTCGTTCCTCGTATTTCCGCGCATTTGACGCATTGACTGACGTGGGCTTCTATGTCCTTCCTCATGGTCGGCCATCGCCTCACGTATGCATCTATCGCGACCGGGATGACCCGCTTGAGGTTCATCATGAACTAACTGTAGCACGGCTTGCTGTAAGATAGCAGGAACAACCAACTGATATGCAGTGTCCTTCCCTGGGGGTTGCTTACAAAAGACCCTGTTGAAGATGGAAGTGAGTCATATAGATGACTTGAGACCACATCGCATCATTACATTGTTTCGCTTTTACCGTGTCTGAGGAATACTCAGCAAGAGCAACATCCTCGGCTATGGTAGCAGCAATGTTTCTACTCAACGCGTCGGCTACAACATTTTGACGGCCTGATAAATATCTGACCTCTGGATCAAACTCCATTACCTTGCCAAACCAACGCGCAACCTCACCGTGCAAGTTTTTTCCTTTAAACAAGTTGCGTATGGGTGCATGGTCAGTTAAAACAATTATCCGGTAGCCAAAGATAATATCCCGGAAATGTCCTAACGCCCACACGACTGCTAATGTCTCCAAATGTGTCGTCGAATAGTTCTTCTCTGGGGGTCTTAATGCCCTACTAGCATACGCTATGGTATGTGTCTTACCTTGCTCATCCTTCTGCTGTAACACCGCTCCCAGACCCAGACCTGAGGCGTCCGTGCACAGACAGAAAGGTTGAGTATAATTAGGAAACGTTAATACGGGTGTTTCTGACATGGCTTGTTTGAGCTCGTTGAAGCTTTTCTCTTCCGAGGGTCTCCATTTCCATGCAGCGTCCTTCTTAAGTAGCGTTGTTAAAGGTGATGCTATGATGGCATACCTGTGGACAAAACTCCTATAAAAGCCAGTGAGGCCTAGGAACGATCTTATCTGATCCTCGTTCTGTGGTGTAGGAAAATAGGTCATCTAGATACGCTAAGATGTCTTGCCCTAACATCTCGCCGAACAATTGGTTTATCATCCGCTGAAATGTTAAAGGAGCATTACTCAGTCCAAAAGGCATCCGGAGAAATTCAAAGTGCCCACGGTGAGTGCTAAAAGCAGTAATGGGACGCGACTCTTCGGTCAGCTCCACCTGCCAATACCCTGACGCTAGATCCAGACAAGTAAACACAGTATTTCCCTTACCTAATGATTGAAGTAAGTCTCGCAGATGTGGAATCGGGTAACGATCCGGTACTGTTTGTTCACTTGCCGAAAATCCACAACAGGTCTCACACCACCGTCCTTGTTAGGCACTAGAAAGAGTGGTGCATTCCACTGCTTCCCTTTGGCTGTGCGGTAGACGGTATGCGGGCACATAAACTGGATTTGTACCAGAGCACAAACCAATTGCTTCACCCTATCCGTCCTACCCAGCGCTTCTCCTGGAAGTGCTACTACGTCGGAATTCTCTAAGGAGGGCTAGGAGTCGTGTTTTATGGTCTACATTATCCGTGACCTTCACGTATTGCTCCAGCTGTTTTCCTTAGCCAGACGTACGGGTTCCGACTGAGTCGTTGCTTGAGATGTAACTACAGGAGAGATCACCGGCACGTCGTCGACTTCCTTTATGGGGGCACCATAGCACATCAAGTCGCATCTCTGAGCTTAACTGCGCCACCACTCATATTTGCGATGAAGAGGGGCGTCTTCTGGTCTTGGCCAATGCTAGTCAGAGTCGATTCCAGCGACAATGCCTTATGTTTTACAGTCTCAGTTAAGCATGCTACATCAGTTCCCACCGACACGTCAGGTACTCGGACAGGAATTTACAGACAGTTTGACTGGGTAAGTGGTGATTACCACTCACTATAGCCCTGACTTTCTTCCAGTCCATACCCTCCGCTTCATGTGCATCCGGGCACTCCCTTGACGCTTCACTTGTCGGGGTCACAACTGGTTGGACGGCTCCTGATTGGATGCCAGTTCCAGTTCGTGTTGCTGAGGGATTAAGGCCTACAAACTCTTTCCCGTTAAAGGAAATGGAATGTCTTTGAGAGTGTATTACTATATCATACTCCTCCATGGTCTCAAAGCCTAACAGCCCATCAGCTGGCAGAGGAAAATCCTCAACCACATAAAACGTAGCACGTAACACAGGAGATCGTTTATCTGCCCTCAGTGTCAACGGCACCTGGCTTACAATCTTCATTCACATTACATCAGGTGGTGATAATGTCCAGTTTGTTAGAGGTAATTCACCTTTAAGTCTTTCCAGCGTTTTACTAGAAATAATGTTTGTACATGCCCCTGTATCCACGATCAGGGACACTTGGCCTTTCCCTATGATCCAAGGAATAGATAATAAGTCCACCTTAGTAATAGCTGCCACACACGCATCGGTGGATTGTATTATTTTAATTACTTTTGCGCGTGGCCCTGAGCTTCCCCCGAACTAGCTGGGTTCCCTAGTTTCTTCCTCTTTTCAATGACAAAGGGGCAACAGTCCGTTTCATGAGGACAAGGCCCATGTATGACATACCATCTTTTCACCTCTGGCTTAACAGCCTTGGTCCTTTGCTGTGGAGAACTAGTAGCTGTATCTCTCCAGCCTGAAGTTTGCAAGGCTTTGCTAGCTTCTGCATAGCATATGCCTGCCTTCGCCAAAGCCTGACTTTCAGTACAGTTAGGATGCTGCTGTACTATATCAGTAACCAGATTAGGTACAGGTATCTGCCACAAAGGAGGAGGGTTAGTCTGACTTTGCACGCCCATAGTGTTAGTCATGCCCCAGGTATTTGGACAAGGGCCCTGGATTTGCATGCCAATATTAGTATTCATGCCCCATTGATTAGGATTCTGGGTTTGCATGCTAATACCATCTGTGTTTATACCCCATGCATTTGAATAAGGAACAGAAAATAAATTCTGTCCAAAACCTTGTGGTGTACTGAAAACATCTGAAGTATACACAGGTATGTGAGTGGTTGTAGTACTATCACTAATGACTGGATTTTGCATATCCTGAGTGACCAAAGGTACTGTTGTAGTCTCAGCTTTCACAGTCTCCTCACTAGGATTACCCTCTAGCAAGACTAGTGGCCATTTTGGATCTAACAGATTTATAGGACTCTTGAATAAGTATGACCAGAACGCAAATGTAAAACGTTCAAATCCTCATCCTGTCCTTCAGAAATATCCTCATCACCTTGATCCTCAATATGTCCTTCACTCATTTAATATGTCTGAGCACTTTTATTTGATGTATCAACCCACTCATAAAATTCTGAGTCTAGTGGGATTGGCTTATCATTATTTCCCTAATTCACGTCCCCACTTTTTCACTATATCCATCCAACCTTGTCAGTAATATTCCCCTCCCAGTTACAGGAAGATAAACTGACATAAAAAAGGGATAGTTATGGTAAGTGACAGAACGGAACATATATACAATACACAGAAAGTATATTTATTTCAAGGGAATTCTGAGAAACCTTTATTTCCACTCATCAACTAACTAACGTGTGTTGATTCAAGTGTGTGTGTGTGTGTGTGGATTAATGCATGGACTCTACCTAGATATGAAAGTCCAGGATGATGTTCCACATTCCACGTTCCACACTCCACCAGACTCCTCGAACCATACGCAGCACACGCTCGCTGTGGGAGTTAGCAACACGCCAGGCAGTGACGCCACTCGACGCACCACATACGATCGTGGCACCACATACGCCCGCTCTCGCTCTCCCTCGGCTCGCTGCCTCTGGAGTTGCCAGAAGTCGCTCGCTAGTTGATCCACTCCTCACCGCACTGGCTTGAACTCTCCTTATCTCGCCTCTCGCACACGAGAGCGAGATTCTTGCCAGTTTGCGTTTGAAGATGGAGATATCTCGCACACCACAGGGCGAGATAACTGCCAGTTTGTGCTTAAGATAGGAATCTCGCACTGGCAGAATAATGGAAGGAATTAATATTCACCACTCCAGTTTATCTGCTCCACTTAACTCACTAGTAATTAGTCCCCTTACAATAGTAGAGTAAGATTTTCTGTTTCACCTTCAGGAACGAGCGATTGCAAGGGTTACTGGTTCACAGCATAAAGCCCTTTAGCACGTATCGTATCCCAGCACTGAGCACCAATTTAATGTATCGGTACACGGCTAGCACTAAATATCGTGTCACCGCTAGCACCAATAAAATGTATCGTCGCACTGCTGGCCAAACAATTTAATGTAGCCGTTATGGAGTAGCAGTTGACTACATATTAAGTGTTCTGCTGTGTAGTATAACTAGACCACCGTGTTGGATCGACGACACTGTCTGTAGTACACATCAGCCACTCGCCGTCACTGCCCGACACTTCCCACCAAAGATCCTCTGCCACGAGAAGGTGGAAGCTGGTCTGTTATTAAGTGGTAGCGTAAGGTGACAGAAATGAGCAGATTAAATCTCTCTTTATTGGGTACAGAATAATATAACTGCGACCCGAGAGATATGTAGGAGCGACACCACCTCCCTTTATAACTGTAAAGCGATCTCTCTGACGCTGTACAGTCACCGAGCCGGACAAGGGCGCGGTGCTTAGGTCAGCTAAAAAGTGAGGTGCCGAGCATTACATATACTCTGGGCTTATGCAAAAAGTAGAGATAAATGACAACTCTACTAGCACATTATACACCTCTATAAAATGGTATTAAGTACATTCACATATACCAACATAATAAATGGTTCCCCAGGACTTTACACTTACGCACAATTCAGATATCTTATCACTTCTCCTAACCTTCATTTTATAATTGAAACAGGGTGGCACTATGGTCTGCCATCCACCTTCTTCCTATACCACAGCTAACAGCGAAATGATATTTGGTTGTTCATCATTCACACTTCATTACACACTGTTAATTATGACTAAACAGCTTTAAAAATTATTATGTAAAATGTGTGATACTACAACTTCATATGGAAAAAGATGTTGACACCAGAACAATAGAAAGATAGATAGATATAGATATACGTATATATATGAATACAGATATAAATATATATATTGATATAAATGTAAATATATATACTGATATATATATATATATATATATACTGATATATATATATATATATATATATATATATATATATATATATATATACTGATATATATATATATATATATATATATATATATATATATATATATATATATATATATATATATATACATATATATATATATATATATATATATATATATATATATATATATATATATATATATATATATATATATATATATATATTGTGGTAGGTGGGGGCGCTCACCATTCACTCACTCGATGTAGTGCTGCTCTCGGGTGTTTGCCCTTTCCTCTCCATCCTTCATTCCTTCCTTTCTCTTCTGTCTTTCTTTCCTTCATTCTTTCCTTGTCCTTCTGCCTACGGGTGACTTTACACTCCCTCTTCTGTCTTTCTTTCCTTCTTTCTTTCCTCTTCCTTCAGCCTGTGGGTGACTCTACACTGAGTGACAAGCCAAATGATTTCCTGTACACCAGGAAAGCATTTACTACGCTGGGTGGTAAGCATATACCCAGATTTTGGCGCCTGGTGCTTTTAGTGGGTAATTTTTGCGCTCCAATCGGATTGAGCCTGTGAAGGTTTATATCCAGGTGATGGTTGGGGTTGATTGCTCATGTAATACCACTCAGGGATGAGTGAAGCTGGTCACTCTCATCTTAAATGTCAGGACCAACTGCCTAGCCCCGGGCTCCTACGCTCCTCATGGGGCAGTGTATGATTGGATGATGGATATATATATATATATATATATATATATATATATATATATATATATATATATATATATATATATATATATATATATATATATATATATATATTACGCCAGATGAACAGAGGAAGGAAAAACAAACTAAACAGAAGAATCCATGCATCAGATTACAGGTGCCCTAAATTCGTTAACCCGTGGATTGCTCAATTACTTTTTTTTTTTTTTTTTTATCCCACCTCGTGGTGCGTAAAAAAAGAAAAGATTTCTTTTTTTTAGTTTTTGTTTATTTTATACTTGAAGATTAGCATCTAGGGCATCATCTGGTGAAAAGAAAAAAAGAAATCTCTTTCCGTCTTTGCATAGGGCCATGCGTAAGTTTACGTACAGCAGTGGTGAGAAAATGAGGAAAATCAAATTTTCTTGTTTTGTATATTATAAACTCGATGATAAACATCCAGGGAATCATCTGGTGAAAAGTAAAAAATATCTCTCTCTCTCTGTCTGTACAGAGCACCATGCTTAAGTTTGTATAGGGGTCGAGTTGTGTACGTGATCCACGGGCAGTACAGCCTGCGCTGTGGCTCGCAATCCACTGATTAAAAAAACACTTAGCAGCTGGGCCTGAACTGCTGTAGGTTGAATTTTGGGGGGATACAGACCTGGGGAAGCAATTATCAAAGTGAAGCTGTTCGTGGAATAAATAAATCTGGCTAACTTAGTCTTGCGATGGTGGTGCCGTGAACCTCTACTTACCCAGACCAGTGTGATGCAGATGGCCAGCGTGGAGATAAAGACTCCTGCCCACACTTGGTTGCCCAGAGGATAGTAAAAACTGAGCCAGCTCGGTTTTAACACGGGTTTGGCCATAGCAAAACCCAGAGCATCCTGATCGATTGGATATGTCATGTCCCACCTGTAACATATCAGTGGGGAGATTAGGTCATGTACAGCTGGCCACACATGAACCTGGGATAATGTCCTTGAGAAGTGGATGTCTAGCAATAACTTCTGACGTTCATGCATCACAGCAACTTGGTCATCTCAGTTAATATTTGACACCTCCGTCCATTCATGTCAGTGCCACCAACAAACATGTAATATGTCAAAGATGTAAAGTGTAAATGCTTGACATCTACTACACACTGATGCTGTCCCAGGCTCATATGCTGCCAAATATACGTGTAGTCCCACACAAAATATATCAGTGGGGAGAAGTGTTCATGGCTCGTGTTCGGACTGGATAAGGAGGCTTTCTAACATCTTTTTTTAATCAATTTATTTTACATATTACACATTATTAGGCTTTCCTTTGTTAAATAAATCCTTCTAATTCTGTCATACTCTGCCTGAACGTACAAACGGATATTAACTTTTTTTATGTGAGGAAGAAGGAACCAAAGGCTAGGAGCCTGCATAACAGTTCCTTAAAAAAAAAAAAAAAAAAAAAAAAGAGCCAAATTCAAGATCCGTTCATTTTGAGATGCCTGGACACATTGCATTTGAAAGATTGTAGGTCATGGGAAGTAGGAAATACAAAGAGAGACAGTTCGAGAGTTGACCTGTTGCATAAAAGGACTGGGAGTAACGGTTAACTTTTGCATTAGAGAGTTGGACAGAAAAGGGATGAGAGTTTGTTGCTAGACGGGTGCTACACACCTGTCGTAAAGGTGGAGGGATGCAAGCAGACAGTTCAGAGGAGCAGTGACCATTGAAGTAGCGATAGAAAAGAGATAAATATGCAACAGTGTGGTGAAGAGACAAAGGTTGAAGGGAGCCAGTAAGAGGAGGAGAGTTATTGAGATGAAAAGCCTTTGACTCCATCCTACTGAGAAGAGCTGCATGTGGGGACCCTCCCCACACATGAGCGTTGTACTCTACACAGGGACGAATAAAACCAGTGTATAAAGTCAATGAATGTGCAGGGTTAGAAAAGGTACAGAGTTGGCTTAGCACACCTAATCTCTTAGAAGCAGATTTTACAAGAGATGTAATATGATCTTTCCAAGATAAATCTCGAGTGAACGGAACCCCAAGCATGTAGAAGGATGATGCAGGATTGAGCTGGATATTATTAACCAGTACAATCCCCCAGTCGGCATGGTGCCAATGGTACAAAACGTCTCGAGCAATCCCAGCGATGTGATGGTGCCAACAACATACTGTAATTTGAGCGCTGTAGTGCGTCTCTGACTGATTCAATCTAGCTAATTTTTTGCTAAGGAGTAGCTTAATGTATTGGCAACATTGCACAGAAGCACTTGTAACACTGAGTTTGGTTCTGCATGGCTGGGTAACATCAGTGTGCCACTGTCTGCCACAGCGTTAGAATGTCGCGGAAGTCACGCCATTTTTCCGCCTCATTGGGCTGGAGGAGGTGGTTGACACTGTCACATGGACCCTCTGTCCCTTCATTTAGTGATTCTATAGAAGAGGAAGACATGGACGACTCTTCTGGGGAGGAATATGAGCCAGTGGAGAAGGATATTGAGAATGGGGATTCCCCCATTCTCCTCCCCCGTTCTTTCTCATCCCTGCCAGCTGGGTGGGAAAATGTAGCTCACATCTTGGGAAACTAGGCTAGAAACACGATGGATGGCCAACCTGCACTTATTTCTCCTATAAGGTGTACTTTTTTTTGCTTATCCTTGATTTATTTGTTCTTTTGGATTGTTTTATGCAATAAAATTTTTTTCCATTTTTGGTCCAGGATTGGGTGGGTATAAAATTGCAAAAATGCCTGGGATGGTACGGGTTAATCCGTCATGTCCAGACTGATTTCGCACCTCCGATACCCCCCAATCCCGAGCTATTTTGGATCTTTTTTTTTTTGGCTATAACCTCCACTTCTGGTGAGAAACATCAAAAATTCATAGAGAAATCGCTCACCTGAGGTTTAAAATACTCGATACAGGTAGCAGTACCTCCTTACCTTTCTGGATTTTCTATCAGGCTGGCTCCAAAGAAAACGAGTTCAGTGGGAGGATAACTATTCCACACCACTCATAAACGGTATTTATTTATTTATTTGGTACGAATTTATATGTAGTATGAGAGTGTATTGGTTTTCAAACAGTAATATAGGCATTATAAACATTGTTTCATTCACTAACTCATGAACATACCTGACCTTTTTTGCCTGATCATTGTGTCTGACTATTTCTTCCTCTAATGCTATATAAACTTTGTCCTTCCCATTGTCATCAATTGGGGAATCACTCTGGCCATGAATGTCTATATTGGCCAGGTCACTGGTAACAGGTGAATTGCCGAGACAATGGCATGCCGGGGGGGGGGAGGTTATGCAGTGTAAGGCATTGTCCCTGCCTGGCATCTTGTAGAGGAATAGAGGAAGATGTCCCGTGTATATGTACCAAAAATCATGCGCGAAAATTCAAAATTGTGCAAATTATGAACCTTGCAATAACGCGACGTACCAGTGCGTCGTCGGGACTGGCAGTTACATAATGTTGCAACGTACCCATACGTCGACGGGATGGGGTGGGTTAAACATTATAGGGTACTCCTGTGGAAGATTTTGTTGGGTTGATAGGAGTATGAACTGAGTCTTTGATGCAATGAAAACAACAAGATTAGTTTTACCCTAGTCACAGATACGAGCCAAGTCAGACATTAGGTGTGCCATAGCCTCATCCCTTGTTTGTTGAAGTAACTGCTGAGGTGGATGTTGTGGGAACCGAATGGAAAGGTGTAGAGTGGAAACATCAGCATACGAGTATATAGGGTTAGATGTACAGCTTAGGAGATCATTGATGAATAAAAGAAAGAGAGTTGGTGATAGGACAGAGCCCTGAGGAACATCATTGTTGATAGATCTAGGAGAAGAACGATGGCCGTGTACAACAGCGGCTATAGAACGACCAGAAAGGAAGCTGTAGATGATGGCACAGATAGAAGGATAGAAAACGTAAGAGGGAAGTTTGGACATTAAAGATTTATGCCAGACTTGATTGAAAGTCTTTGAGACGTCAAATGCAATGGCAAAGCTTTCACCAAAGTCCCGAAAGGAGGATGACTTCGAGTCTGAGAGGTAGGTGAGAAAATCACCAGTTGAGCATCCCTGGCGGAACCTATACTGATGATCAGAAAGAAGGTTGTGGTAGGAAAGATGCTTTAAAATTTTTCTGTTAAGAATAGACTCAAAAACTTTTGAGACATAGGATGTTAAAGCAACTGGACAATAATTAGAGGGTTGGGAATGGTCACCCATCTTAGGGACTGGCTGGATGAGGGCAAACTTCCAGCAAGAAGGAAAGGTACAAGTTGAAAGACAAAGGCGAAAGAGTTTACCTAGGCAGGGTGTAAGCACAAAAGAACAGTTCTTGAGGACAACACGAGGGACTTCATCAGGTGTTAGTATTGAGGCCAGTGATGGCAGAAAATACATCAGCTGAAGACATTTTTATGTCAGCCATGAAGAAGTCAGAGGGAACAAGTGATGGAGGAACAGCACTGGAATCATGTAAGGTGGAACTGGAGGAGAAAGTCTGAGCGAAGAGACCTGCTTAATCAGTAGAAGAAATAGCTACATGACCATCAATGTAGAAAGGAGGAGGGAAGGATGATGAGGTAAAGTTGTTAGAAAGGTTTTTGGCGAGGTGCCAGAAGGAATGGGAAGAACTCGAGCTGGAGAGTTGAGAGCATTTAGTACGGATGAAATTATTTTCAGCAGAGCGAAGAACATAAAAAAGATGTGATTCAGGGATGGGTTGCCTTTGGTACCTTGTATTGGCCCTCTCCTTGTTGTGCACAGTATTAGAACAAGCGTGATTAAACCAAGGCTTTCTTGCATTAGTCAAAGGATATGATAAAGGAATGTATGCTTCCATGCCCAAGAGAATAACCTCAGTAATGTGCAATGTATACTTAGATGGCTCCCAGCCATGGAAGCAATAATCATTCCAGTGAAATTCAAAGAAGTACTCTCTTAGGGCCTCCCAATCAGCAGCTCCAAAGTGCCACATTCAACGTTTCTTTTGAGGGTCCACAGGCCATACTGGAGTGAAAGGACAGGTTAAGGTAATGAAGTTGTGATCAGAGGAGCCCAACAGAGAGAAATGATTAACAGTGCAAGCAGAAGGATTAGTTATAAGGAAGAGGTCAAGTATGTTGGAGTTCTCTCCAAGGCGGTCAAGGATACGGTTAGGGTGCTGTGCAAGCTGCTCTAGGACATTAAGGATAGAAAAGATGTAGGCTTGTTCACCAGGTAGATCAGTGAAAGGAGAGGAGAGCCAAAGGTGGTGATAGTAGAATTAGTGGATAGGTAAACAGTGCAGATATATTTAGTCAGAGAATGACTGGAGAGCCGAAGCAAGAGAGTAGAAAATTCAGAAGAATCAAGTTCAGGAACGCGAGAGCAAGATAAGTCGTTGCATACATATACACAACAGCCACCTTTGGCTTTTAAATGAGTATAGAGAAAGTAGGAGGAAACAGAAAAGGGTTTTCTGTCAGTTGCCTCAGACAGCTGAGTCTCGGTTAACCCCTACACCGCGGGCTTGTTTACCAATGACTTGCGTGTGCCGCGGGGTTATTTGGGCTCCGACAGACTCTCAAAAAATATTTGCCAAAAATCAGTTATTAGTCCTAGAATAATAAAATTACATATGCTTATGGCACATACCTTCAGCTTTCTCCTGGAATGATTGTTGAGCCTTCGTCCGTTACCGTAGGACTTGTGGAGACCTCTGAAGTAGGGTAACGAAGTCTCCACTTTACACTTCCCGACAACCCGTAATATGATTACCACAGCCAGATACAAACACTATAAACACTATTCTACAATTTTCAAGTAGTTTGGGATCCATACTCAAAAAAAAAAACACACTGTGAAAGCAATGGAAATTACGAGCGCGTCTGATCATCGCACTGTCACTAGTTCGCTCTTGGTACTCTGTCATTTATTATTCATAAAACCCCTCACACTTTAGATTTCTATTACTATATAACACTTATATATATCTACAGTCTTTATCCATAAGTTTCCTTCAGTAGTATTAGTTTATTGTCACTGTAGGGATTCAATTTCTTTCAGTAAAATACGTAGCATTCACTTTCTCGTCCTATATACTGGCATTGAGAGTGAATGTCACTTTCATCTTCACTCTCATAACTCATAGCATTCAGACATGCTAGAGTGTAACTTTCACTTTCATTACTCCTAGGGTATATACTCGTATTCTTATAATACTACTCATTTACATTTCTATTTACGTTCTCTATTTTATTTACGTTATTTACATTTCTATTTTATTTACACTGTGTTGTGCACTGTCACTTGAAATAACTTATAAAACTATTTTCCATTGTTCACGTATATTTACATTCATTACTTTCACTTGCTGTTTACACATTATTTACACATTATTTACAATTCCACTTGCACTGTTTTACTCAATAGAAAGATCGTAGTCACTCTTTTATCAATTGTCAGCCCTTTACCTCGTTCCACACGAGGTTTAGTAGGGGGTAAAGGTCACAGGGCCATTTGCATGGGGGTGAAAAAAGGCCTTGAAGTCAGCAAGAAGAAACATACGTACCCTCGCTTCGGAAGATGAGAGTAAACTGATAACGGAGGGCCAGCGTGGAGGCCTGCTTTAGGGGTTATTCAGAGTTACCAATATTACTTCTTGAAACAGCTAAGTCTAGCACTGATATGATTGGCAGGAAATCTAGACAATACATTATAAATTTGGTAGTTCCAGGTGAATGTAAATATCACTTAGGCTTCTCCCTTCCCTGCTTACATGAATATTTATTACGAAAATAGATTAGAGGCCTACTTAGGAGATATATATTCAGAGCTACCAATGTTAGATCTTGAAACAGCTTTGTCTAGCACTGATATGATTGGCAGGAAATCTAGACAATACATTATAAATTAGGTACTTCCAGGTGAATGTAAATATCACTTAGGCTTCTCCCTTCCCTCCTTACATGTATATTTATTAAGAAAATAGATTATACGGCATATTTCAAGGGGAAAAAAACAGCGAAAATTAGCGAACGAGTGCACGTGAGGTGTTGTCAGGTGATAATTAGCCAAATCCAGGTGTATGGCACTCTCACTTACCTTATTTCTTTCTTGTATATATTATTTGGTATAAGAATAGGACATAGGGCTTATTTCAATGGATGAAATCAGTGAAAAATTCCAGGGAAGATTTACTTAGCGTAGCACGGCCGGGCAGGCGAGAGGTTAGGGTAATGGAAGGGGGGTAGGGAGGGGAGTCAAGAACGGGGAGAAATGGCTAAATTGTCAACAATGGATGGGAGTACAGATGAGATTAGGAGTGCTGACTAGTGTTGGACATTGGCAGTACTGATAGATGATACAAGCCCCCACTTGGAAGCCCGGGTGAATTCAAAATAACACAGAATCACAAAAGCGACGTCCCGTGGTATGATCCCTTGCTCCCAAGCGTCACGAAAGTGACGCCCCGCGGTTAAGGGGTTAAAAAGAGAAGGTGAGGTTTAGAGGAGGAGAGGTAGTGTTCAACAGAGAGAAAGTTAGAGGAAAGGCCACGAATGTTGCAGAAATGAAGAAGAAGTGAGTCAGATAGTGGTTCCAGGCAAGTCGAGGAGTCGTCATTTGGAGAGGGGCGGATGGTGGGGGCATTTATTGTCCCCCCCACCCCCGGGGACTCTGAGGCATGGTTTAAGTTCTCCATTTTCCTTTTTTAATTTTGAAAAGGAAGTGTAGTGTGTACTGTGCATGTAGACTGGTGTTGACAGAAACTTACATTAGAGAGCATGCTGGCCTACTCTCTGTGTTACTGAGACACTGAAAAAGTTAGCAAAGGGGGATGGTCAGGAACTAGTCCCAAGGGCTGGTGAAACGGGAGCTCCATCTCCCTGTCATCAGCTTCCCATCCACGTTGGGAGTACTGCCCTGCTCGACTGGTGCCAGTCTACTCCTACCATATCCAAAAACAAATCGTCAAGGAAGAGGTGTTAGGGAGCTTCTGCACCCGACGAGAATGTGGACTTTGGTGTGGATCCGGCCTAAGTATCATCGTTGTTTCTGGTGCAGCTTAGCCGGGCTTCTATCACTAACACTGGCTAACAGACTGTCCTTTACTGCATACCCTGAACACGACTGTGCTCCGATCTGCAGCAGGATTACTAGGTCAGCAAAACCACTGGCTCACGATTGTACTATCTGATGCTCATTAATTCACTGACAACACACAGTTGACATTTTTATAGAGGGTTTCAAATGGTTTATGAAACTTTAGCGGCCTAAGTACAGACTGGTTACATTGACATCCTGCTTATTTCTAAAGATGGTTAGAAATAGCCACATGAAGGATAGGAGGTTAGTCTGTAAGTGTCAGTGAATCAAAGCATAAACCTCAAAAGCAGAAGAATTGCCGACTCAATTTTTAGGCTTCAATGTTCGAGTAAAACATAGTGCTCCTCCTTAACTTTTTCGAGATGAAAGAGTAAGATTACGTGAAGAAAGGAATTTCATCTATATTGCGATGCATGCTAACTCGTGGTCAATCTTTTTCAGAGTAAATTACTGCAAAAGAATTGTAAATCTAACTTAGGTGGATACAGTTCAGGATGGTTACACAGAATTCATGCTCACACCTCGAGAAAAACGGGTAGGACTATGTAGACGATGCTGGTAACGAAGGACTGCCTGGCCTCCACCTGATCAGTTACCTGTGGAAAGGTAAATGAAACTGTTTGAACCTGGCATCACTCGTTTGTTCGTTTATGAAGGCTCCAGTATGTTTGCATGCATCAGCCTTGGACACCTAATGGCGGCTCTTCATGCTGTTTGATCTTTTGCAGCTTCCCTATTCAGTCCCTTGTCCCTGAGGTCACAGTCAATGACCTCGTCAAAGGTCTTTTTTGGTCTACCTCTCGGAACCCTACCCCTAACACTTCTCACATTCTGCACCCAATTATCATCCCCCATCCTCTCCAAATGCCCAAATCATCTAAATCTACCACTCCTCATCACAACACCAATACACATCAGTCCAAACCTATCCTTCAACTCTTCCATCGTGAACCTAGCCCTCACAGGCCTTGCGCTCAGGGATGCACTGCACATCCACATCAGCCTAGTCATTGTCATATCTGTACGTTTGAGCCTGTGAATGTCCTCTTCCTTTACTGCCCAGGTTTCACTACCATACAACATTACACTCCTGAAACATGCTGCATACAAATATCCCTTAGCACGGAGAGAGGGTCCTTTCAATATCAGGACAGGCAACAGCACTCTGAACTTCTTCCAATCATTCCTCACTCTAGCCACAGAGCTAGCTCCAGACCCACCTCCAGCACAAAACATGTTTCCCAAATATCAAAACTCTTCCACACACTCAAGAGACTCACCAGCAAGTTCAATCGTTTCATGCCTGACAATCTCCACTTACTCTCCCCAACACACCACACACATGAAATCAGCATTATCTCTCAGTCCACCTCTGACAACATTACATAGTGCACCCACTTATCACAGTCACTGCACAAGATGAAATTACATCCCATGCCCTTGTATGAAATTGCGCATGGCCACTCTCCCTCATCTTTGACAGTACTGCCACCATCCCTAGATACCATCACTTCTGTTTTATCTGCATTTACTTTTAGGCCCTTGTGTCTCATACCATCTGTCCACTTCCCAAATCTTTCCTCCACCTCCCTTTCATTCCCTGCAGTGAACACCATATCATCAGCATACAGCATCTCCCACAGAGTCCATTTCCGAAGTCACATGAGAGGGTTTCAAGTGCCATGATAAACAACAAGGGGCTCAAAAATGACCCCTGGTGCACACCAACATTCACGGAAAACTCATCACTCAGATCTCCATTCACTCTTACCTGGGTGCGAGCACCCACCTGCATGGCCATAACAACCCTAGCAAGCCACTCCTCGTTCAAAGCTTTCCTATTGCCCCACTCCACCACCTCTCTGGGGACTTTGTCAAGGGCCATCTCCAAATCAGCAAAAACGAAGTTTAGTTCCCTTTTCTTTCCTATATATTTTCCCGAAGCTGTTGGACAATGAATATGGCATCAGTGGTCTCATTGCATGGCATAGACCCAAACTGCATCTCATCAGTATTCACTTTTTCTCTAATCGTACCTTCTAGAACTCTCTCCATTATGTACATTATCTGGTCTAGAAACTTTATGCTTCTATAATTTCCTGTATCCAGGGCATCATCCTTTTCCTTGTACAGCTTTACGATTACACTCTTCAACCAGTCGTCTGGGACAACGAACTCATATATAATCGTATTTATCAGGTCGGTGACTAACCTCTCTCCTGTATCTCCTGAGACTTTGAACATTTCAGCAGTCAACCCAGACACACCTACTGCCTTCCCCACCTGAATCCAGCCTATTGCCCCGCTCACAGTAGCGGCGTCAATCAAAGGCCAAGGGCCAAACACTAGATCTGTTGGCTCTAAACCCTCTCCGTCTAGTCAAACTCTTCATTCAACTACCAGCTGTAACACTCTCTCCATTCATCTTTAACCCGCCCCATCCCGACGTTTTCTGGGCAGTGGTACGCCCCAGTCCCGACATTTTTGGACATTTTTTTTTGGGGGGGGGGCTCAAACATCCGCTTTTGGTGAGAAACATCGAAAATTCATAGAGAAATCGCTCACCTGAGGTTTATAATACTCGATCCAGGTAGGAGTACCTCCTTACCATACAAGGTTTTCTATCAGGCTGGCTGCGAAGAAAACGAGTTCTATGGGAGGATAACTATTCTACACCACTCATAAACGGTATTTATATATTTATTTGGTACGAATTTATATGTAGTACGAGAGTATATTGGTTTTCAAACGGTAATATAGGCATTATAAGCATTGTTTCACTCATTAACTTATCACCATTCCTGACTTTTTTTTGCCACAGTACCTGATCATCATTTCTGACTGTTTCTTCCTCTAATGTTTGTCCTCCACATTGTCATCGATTGGGGAATCACTCTGGCCCTGAATTTCGTACCGTGGCATGACATGGCTTTAGTAGCCAGGTCACTGAGAAAAGGTGTCATGCAGGAGGGGGAGGAGGTCATGCTGGGTAAGGCATTGTCCCTGCCTAGCATCTTGTAGAGGAAGGTGTCCCGTGTATACGTGCCAAAAATCACTCGCAAAAATTGAAAATTGTGCAAATTAGGGACCTTGCTATGTTGCCGCGTTAATTTACGTCTCCGGGATATGAGTGCACATCATGTGAGGACGTGAATTCACGTCTCCGGGACGGGGCGGGTTAATATCTCCGCTGTTCATCACTACCCTTTCTTCATCATTCTTCACACACTGCTCACCTATGATATCCCTACTCTCCCTCCTCATCTGATTTGCCACCTTAAATATCATATTCTTCCTTTCTACATGATTAAGGTTATCAAGTAAAAGTTTTTGTGACTCAGATCAAGAAAAACGAAGTTCAGTTCCCTTTACTTTCCCATATATTTTTCCTGAAGCTGCTGGACAATGAATATGGCATCAGTGGTCTCCTTGCATGGCATAAACCCAAATTGTTTCTCATCAATGTTCACTCTTTCTCTAATCGTACCTTCTAGAACTCTCTCCATTACGTAGGTTTGGCAGCCAAGTATTCGCCTTTCTTACCATTCTCCATCTATGCCCCGAAAAACCTTCTTTTCTCCTTAACTGAAGCTTCTACACCCTCATCCCACCACCAAGTTACCTTATGTGTTGGTGGGCCTCTTGGCCATCCACATACTGATTCAGTACTCTCAAGAGGTTGCTCTTGGGGGCTCTGTATTGCTCATTAACACTTCCATCAACAATTCTTTGTTCAGTCATGTCTCTCCTCATCTCGTTATACATGGCATCCCCTACTGGTTTGTTTTTCAGCTTCCACATTCTTCTCCCAGGTGCATAGGTCCTCTTTTTCATCACCTGCTCCCTCAGCACCATGTCACATAGCAATAACATGTTGCTGCACACACTCTTCATTCCCTATAACTTTAGCATCCCTCACTAACCTCCTATCAACTCTCCTGACCAAAAAATAGTCTATCTGGCTGGTATATCCCCGACTCATTGGTAATCATCCTACTCTCTACCGAAAATGTGTGTTGCAAATAATCACGTTCATTGCCCCTCCAAACTTGAGTATCCTTTCCCCTTCCTCATTACTTGAACTATATGCACATCTCCCATGTATTCCTTTTTATCCTTGAGTTGCTTTACTTACATGACCATTTAAGTCCCCTCCCAAATCTACAATCTCATCATTCCCCATACCACTTACTACACGTATTAAGTCATCCCAAAATATATCCTTCACTATCTCATCCAAGCCTGCATTGGAGCATACACTGGTATAAAAGCAACTATTTTCCCATCAAACAAAATTTTCGTTACTATTATCCTATCACTTACTCTCATAGCAATCATGACGTATTCCGCACATTTCTCCCCAGCCAACACACCCACACCACCATATCCATCTGTCCTGCCCCGCCAAAACAACTTATAATAACGGTACCTCTCAGCAGTCTTTCTGGCTGATCCACCCCTATACCGGACTTCTAGCTCACATCTCCCATCCACCTCCTCCTACCCAATGCCTCAGCCACTTCTCCCGCTCTACCCCTCAAACTTCCCACATTCCACGACGACACTCTGATCCACCTGGGTGATTTTGTGTCGTTAGGCTTGCTTGGAATTTCATTATTTAAATTGGTCATAAAATAAAGAAGATAGACATGCCACAGGTCCCACCCACTGCACAGTCCCAGGTCCAGGCAATGGATCTAGGACCCCTAGCCCACCAGTCTTGACCAATGGCTGTGGTAGTGGCCTTGGGGCATCCTTCCAGGACAGCTACAGGGACATCTTCCAAGCACGCCTTGACACTGTAACTGTCCCACCATTATACACCCATTGGTAGGACAACCTCCTGAGGCACTACTACCAGGTTCGGGCCCCTCTTTATTGGACAGAAGAGGCAGCCTGGAAGTATAGATCAAATTATTCCCTTCTGTTGAGCATGGGTCTTAGTGGCTAAGAAAATAATCCCCTGTGGTATTTCATGTGTTTCCTTGCTACTGCCAGACGACTATATTTAGGTTAGGAGAGATTTTTGGAAATGTTAATTCTAAGTATAGGCTTCGTAAACCTCGTTACTACTATGAGAGGTTCTCCGTAATTAAAGCAAAGTAGCCTGGAGATGTAAAACAAAAAAAAGCAAAATGCGTAATAACAATTAAGGAATCAAGCAAGGTTGAGATTCCCTTTAATTACCTTCAGTGGCGTACCCAGAAAGTTGAAAAAGTTTTTTTTTTTTTTTTTTTTTTATAATCTTTTTAACTGTGCAACCCATGACTTTGGCAAGCACAGCAAGAAAATTTTGGATTTTGGCCAATTTTATTATCATTTTGAGACCGTAGGATATGGGTATACGACATAAATGTAGCATATTCTAAAGTCATTTTTAAGTACTCTGTGCCACTGACTTATGATTCAGTCTCTCCAAGAACCTTATACTGCAAAAATTCAAAAGCTCATATTTCGATCAAACAGCTTTACAACTATAATAAACTAATAACAATAAAATTTAAAAATTATGATAATTTAATCACTGTATTAGTCTCAGTTACAAACAGTTAAAGAGAAGACATACCCAACATAATTTTCTTTATGATAATTCAGTTGAAACAGATGAAGCTGATGAGCAGTTCTCAGAGCAACCAGTGGATAATATCAGAAAACTCATTTTTGAGATACCAGAGAGTATAATACATAAGCAATTTATTCAGGTATGCATTATTTAAGCTGGAATTAAAAACTGCTTCTGTTGTCAGCATATGTAGGTAGGGGGAATTTAAGTAATCTGAGAAAGTATCATTTTAATATATATATATATCTATATATATATATATATATATATATATATATATATATATATATAATCATCCAATCCTCCATTGCCCCATGAGGAGCGTAGGAACCCGGAGCTAGGCAGTTGGTCTCGACATTTAAGATGAGAGAGGGTATACTGTATATATATATATATATATATATATATATATATATATATATATATATATATATATATATATATATATACTGCAAAAGGGGGGCCATGGCCGCATGCCCCCCCCCCTCGGTACGCCACTGATTACCTTATACCAATTTCCCATTAGGATGTCCTGCAATTCTGCCTTTTACGTTATTATGTGTAATTCTGCACTTAAGTCATTTTAGAAATTCCACTCCTGAGAAATACATGTCCCTTTACTCTATAGGTCAGTCCAGGGAATCTATCCACACTGTCATATGTAACTTTAGCCTTGTTCTCATGATTCAAGTTACCTCATCCATATCAGTCTTGCCCTAAAGGTTAATCCTGCACATGTCCCCTTAGCTGCATAAAACGTTTTGCTGCATACAACATTTTGCTTCATAAAACATTGTGCAGCTGCGAAAAATAGATTTCGAAGGCGTCACTGTAAAAACATAATGCAAGTGAACTAGAAAATGGAAGAGGTATTAGGCCTCCTTGTCAGAAATTCAATGCACTCATTTCCGACGAGCGTTAGTCTAACAACAACAAATATTAAATCTAAACGCCAGAAATGTCTTAGGAAGTTAGGGTATAACTAATACTCTAATTCACAAGTAATTATATCCTTATATCCTTGCTAGTCCCCCCAATTTGGCCAAATCATAAAGGTTACCAAGGTAGATAGAGTCGGAATAACAGATGACGAGGGGTTTGATTTCTCGGGCGGTTTGCCTGGGCCTTTCCAAGCATCCTTGTGCTAGTTTGTACAATGTGCAGCTCGAACGAGCTTGAGGAACAGAAAAAAAAAAAAAAATGGCGTCTCTCTCCCCTCATAGGATTCAGAGATGCCAAATATAATTTAGTTACAATTACCTAAATACAGCGAATTACTTCATGAAATTTACAAGGGAAATCGAACTTACTGTATGTTAATTTTAGTTTTAAATAAAACTAAAGCCAAATATTCACTTCAGATATGTTACTTACCTCCATTTTCTTATCAGGATACCACGTCATCCTACCACGCAGTCGCAATCATGACAAGGGAAACTTCCTAAGTATTTACACATATTTACAACAGTTGTCCACAAAGGTTAACGCAAAAGCATTTAATTTATTAATAATAAGAATTATGAACGAGAACTAGAGCTAAATCTCTTGGTTAATAAACCGCTCGAATTAGTCTTCACGAATTCTAGTTCAGGGTCCAGCCCGCCAGGTGTCCATAGTGTCGTTCTCAGAAAATGGGGACAAGGGACAGTAAAGAGTAATCAGTTACGGATGTTTTTTTTCTTGTTCCTTAGCTTAAACTATACTTGAAAGTACTTTTCATTATTTAACGTATATATAAAGATGCAGTATCTAATATTAATAAAAGAATGTCATCTTTGTGCGAATACTGCAAAATTTGTAAGGAAATTTAACAAATACCAATTTAGGGCCCTATCACACATTCCAGAACAGCCAGTGGTTACTAAGATGACTTATTATGTACCCAGAAACTATGGTAAGATTGTAAATGGTAATATAAACGCATGTCACTGTCTGTGAATATTGATATATATTGGCCAAGATATGAAATGAGGAATCTCTGGCATCTTCATGCAGATGCCTGCCACGCTGCCAGGCGCACGATTATCGTTCTAGGGCTAAATCGCGGATGAAATGTAAACAGAATGTAGGATGGAAGGCTACGGTATTCCATGCAATATGCTCAAGACATTTTACTGACTGGATAGAAAATGGGTTATCATCCCAATTTGTTAATAAATGGGGATCTGGGAATACCAATAATTTCCCATTAACACAAGCAGTCTATCTCGATTCACCTACACTCTTGCCATCAGTTGGCTCAACTTGATCCAGTAGGTTATATCAGGATGTTCAAGAGTTTCTCACTAGCCGTATTAGTTTTCCGTTACTATATCCCGATTGAGGCACTGATCTTTGTCTTCAGTATTGCTTAAGATGTGCAACAGTCCAGTTTTCAAACGAATTTGGCTCCATACTGCACAGGGTGAATCATGCAGCCGGTGTCGTATGCACAGAGTGACATGCTGGAAGCTACCGTTCCCTTCTCTTTAGCCTAAATAAACCTAACCTAACCAAACCTAAACTAACCTTACCTAACCTAACCTTACCTTAGATCAGCCTAACCTAAATTAGCTTAACTAACCTTAATTCACGAAATGACCGATATGGAGAATGTGAGTGCATTCAAGTACTTGGGTAGTGTGATGAGTAAGGATGGAACTTTGGGGGATGAAGTGCGTGAAAGGGTACAGCAGGGAAGGAAGGTTGTTGGTACACTGAAAGCAGTGATGAGAAATAGGGAGGTGAGTATGGAAGTTAAGAAGTCACTGCATGATAGTATTGTGATCCCTACCCTGACGTATGGAAGCGAGGTATGGACCTTGCAAGAGGGGAACAAGTCAAGAGTGAGAGCAGTGGAAATGAGTTACTTGAGAGGAGCATGTGGAGTGACGTGGAGGGACAGGTTGACGAATGAAGAAGTGAAGGAACGCTGTGGGGTGGATGTGGATGTGGTTGAGAAGATTAGGAGAAATACACTGAGGTGGTTTGGACATGTGAAGAGAATGGAGAATGAAAGACTGACTAAGAGGGTGTATGTAGGTGAGGTGGAGGGAGGGAGAGGGAGAGGTAGACCGAGGATGAGGTGGAGGGATGGAGTTGAGAGGTATATGAGGGAGGGGGGGGTGAGTTGGGGGGAGGGTAGTCAAATGGTGGGTGACAGAGCGACTTGGAGGCGTTTTGTCTGCGGCCACCCTTTGCGGGATTAGGGCGTCGGGCTATAGATAGATAGATAGACCGATATCACAATCTGCCTGTAACATACATATCTATAGATATCTATATATCGACCTATAATTATCTATAGGTCAGTAAGACATCTAACCATCTTCCTGGTACATGTAGTTCATAAAATGTCGTTGATAAATGGTACAATACTTGAGATAACATACGGATACTTTAAGCTTAACAGCTAAAAGGGCACTCAGCGCATGCGCACTGAGCGAAGTGGTAACTTCCAGCATGTCTCTCTGTGCAGACGACACCCGGGGTCGGTTACCTGGGCTGGCTTTGTTATTGTTCAAAGCCGGGAAACATATTTCGGTATATGTGCGAGATACTACATACGGTGTTACTATGATTAGGAAATGACTACCATGTAATGGAATGTACTGGAACGAAATACTTGGACGAATTCACTGAATGCTGGTGCTGGATTTAAAGAAAAATTAATGGAGTATATACCGAATATATCCCAAGACGAACACACTCAACAACGAACACAAGGACAAAGAAGCACTTGCAGTTATCATACAATACTGCATATATATTACATGTTATACAGAAAATAAATGAGAATCGTCAGAAATATATATATATATATATATATATATATATATATATATATATATATATATATATATATATAATGTATGTATGGATATTTCGAGTTGTCCACATTTTCAATTTTCTTTCCGGAAGCTACACTATGGACAGCTTGCGGGCTAGGCCATGAACTAGAATTCGTGAAGACTCCAAAAGTAACAAATGTTCTCTGGGTTTTTCCTTTGCTTTCAACAGGGACAACTTTTTTGAAAGGTAAAGAAGGCAACAGATACATGTCTTGGGGAAAAATATTTATCACAGTATGGGGGCCAGACAAAAAATGGTATGCTGTATCATGTAATGTGACCCTTAGCCGGAGATCTATCCACTTATCTCGAGAACCTTAAGCTGCGGCCCTTCTAGATAACACATCTTGACCCAATTGTTCTCCATTTATGGTCTCAAGGGTAGTCATTAACTCAAGGAGCACCAGTTTATCAAAGGTTTTTATGTTGATGTCACATACATTTAATTTTTACAAGTCTCAGCACCCCCTCCAAATCTGGATGTGTAGAGATGACTTTAGCTACCTGCCACTGGAATCTTGGTCGTTCCGTTTTTACTATGACCACGTCTTCTATGTTTATGATTGCATTGTTGCTGGCAGCCTGAGCCCCATAAAACCTTTCCCTTTGGCTGAAGAGATAATCTCCGCCTCAATGTCTATTCCAGGTGTCCAGTACTTTTTTCAAACTTTGATATCCCTCATGCAGGTGTTGTCCTAGTTCATTATTCTCTATTGTGGGATCATCTACTTCCTCCTGGATATCCACACAAGGCACCGGATGGAGCTCTCTGCCATACAACATATGAGCTGGTGACAAAGCCTCAATTGATATGCTAGTATCATCCAGATAGGTTAAAGGTCTATCATTAATCCTAGCCCCAATTTCAGTTATTATTATTCTCAACTCCTCTCTAGTGATCTTAGTTCTGTGTAAGGTTTTCCTCACGCAGTTCTTCACAATACCAATCATTCGTTCTTTGAATCCATTTTGCCATGGTGGTCTAGGAATTATGAACTGCCTAGTACAATTTTGGATTCCCAGCGTCGACTTAACCTTTGGGTCATTGATTATGTTTAAAATTAGAGGTGATGTTCCAATGAAATTGGTTCTGTTGTTGCTTATTAATTTACTTGGACAAGACCTTCTAGCTGCAGACCTTCTGAATACGTTCATGAATGTCTCAGAACTTAAATCTTCTGCCAGTTCTAGATGGACTGCCCATGTGTAGGTGCAAGCAAACAAACATATGTACACCTTATGGGGAGTTCCCTCATCTGGAACAGTTATAGCACCTGTGTAATCAACTCCAATTACTTTGAAAGGCAGACTTATATTTATCCTATCC
This sequence comes from Coenobita brevimanus, assembly GCF_032717465.1. Taxonomy (NCBI): domain Eukaryota; kingdom Metazoa; phylum Arthropoda; class Malacostraca; order Decapoda; family Coenobitidae; genus Coenobita; species Coenobita brevimanus. Next base: position 28,242,538 of record NC_136978.1, read on the forward strand.
TTTGGTAAAGCGGGTGGTCCTGGATAGCCATACAGTCGTTGTTCATACTTCCTACATAAATTGCAACTCTTGAGATATTTCTTTACAACCTGTCAGCCTTTAGGAATCCAATACCCTTCTCGGATTCGGGTCAAAGTCTGCGGCACACCTCCATGAAGAGTTAACGCATGGGCTTCCTTAACAATTAATAGCAAAAAATAATCATTCTTGGGTAACAATATAGGATGTCCATTTTGGAGAGGCAAATCAGCCTTTACTATTGTGCCACGGCATCTGATTAGACCCTTTCCATCTAAGAATAATCCTAAATCTCTTATCAGCTTATTATTGCTGCTAGTGCCTTGGCGTAAAAGATCAAAAATCTCTCTGTAATATTTCCTTTGAAGGTTTTTCAACCAATATTCCATGGGATTTAACTTCTCAGACCTCACTTTCTTATTTTAAAAATTTACAGCTAATTTAGTAGTGTTAAGGAGCTGTCTTATTGATCAAAATCTACTGATGTCTATCACATCTGGCTCAGGCACTACATGATCCAAGCTTACAACCCTAACATCAGCAATATTAAACCGTTTCTGCTCAGACCATTCTGTAGTAAGTTACCATTTAGGACTTTTGAACTACAAGTTATCTTTGATTAGTCTCTTTACTGTCGAACCTCTCGAGAGCAGATTAGCTGGGTTTTGCTTGGAGGATACATGCATAAATTTAAATTTAGAAGACAGTTCGTTTATAGTCTTCACTCTATTGCGAACGAAAGGAATTTTACTGTCTTGCTTTCCTATCCAGTAAAGACAAATCTCACTGTCAGTCCATATATAAATATTTGCTTTGGACATAATAATCGTACTATCATCTCCTGTTGCACATTAAGCTACTGCTGCATATGCCCTTTCAGAAGCATCACAAAATATATGCAAATGTGATTTCTCATTACTGTATATCTGCCTGGGAATACATATGCTTCATGATTTTTCAAATTCCTTTCGATCCCACTGTTCAACATATGTCCCAATCCAATTTTTCTTGCGAAGCCTCTTGCACTAAACATTTGCCCCAAATAACTATAGGACTGACCAATCCTAATGGGTCAAATGACATGGAGACCTGACTTAACAAGGACCTCTTGGTAAGAGTGATGTCAGAGAATTTAATTGGTTTTAGACTAATTTTATGAGCCCTTGTATCCCATTAAAAGACCCAACACATTTTTAGTTTTGGAAATGTCAGTATTTGGATAGTCCTCTTGTATTCTATTCCTTAACCCACTGTGTCCTGGCAGATTTTTCACCAATGACCCCCCTCCAATCCTGGCAGATTTTCGTTTTTTTTCTTTTTTGGTTAAAACCTCCACTTATGAGAAACATTAGAGAATACTCCCAAAAGTGCTCATCTGAGCTTAGAGTGCCTTATACAGGTGTCCCCTTGAACACCTGGTACCATCTTCTCTGGGTGCACGTTGCTGCAGTCACGTTTTCTATGGCAGGGGTAACTATTGCAAACCACTCAGAATAGGTAGATACTTGTTCGTTTGGTACGAATTTATATGTATTATAAGAATACATTGGTTTTCACCCAATAATACAGGCGATATAAGTGTTGCTTCACTCACCAAACACATCAACATACTGCGCCTTCCTCGGCAACTTCCGCTCGTTTCTTCCTCCGGCGCCATGTAATCTTTGTCCTCCACAACGTCATCGACTGGAGAATCACTCGCACCTGTGAGGGCATCAGCTGCGGCTTGAATTTCATCGTCGGAGAGACCTTGGTGCGACATGCCTTTACAGATCACTGCTAGCAGGTGAGTTTCCAAGACAATGGCTTGTGGGAGTCACATGGTATCAGGCAGTGTTGCCGCCTGAGGCTGGTAGAGGAAGATCTCCCACATATACCTACCAAAAATCACCCATGAAACTTGAAAAATGTGCAAATGGCGGACCTCGCAATTCCAGAATGCACCAGTAGGTCGTCGGGTCTCAGCGTGAAAAAAGTTGTGATGTACCCATATGTCGACGGTAGGCGGCGGGTTCAAATAAATGAATTTGTATTCCAGCTTTATAACATCAAATTTGCCTTCCCACATCCGGAATTGGCAACTTCATTACCCTTCAATGCTTCTGTCTCTGTATCAGCAACACCTTGTAAAACATCCATATACAAAGCCTGCCCCATTTCTGGGCATTTGGCATCTTGAAAATGATGCTTCAAAGTGTTGCATAGCAGGAAAGGACTAGCACAAGAGCCAAAGATCACCAATCGGAAACAGTAAGTTTTCAAAGGACTATCCTCATTTTCAGGGTCTTGAGGTCAGAGGAATTTTGTAAATTTCCTATCCTTTTCTCTCAATTGTATTCCGAGAAAAGCCTTACCAATGTCTCCTGTATAAGCATAAGGTTTCTCCCTAAATCTCAGTAATGTATTCCCCAACTTCTCTGTTAGTGAGCTACTTTACTACTACAATTAAAAGCTATCCTTATGGGAGTTGTTACTGAATTCTTGCTTACAGCATGATGTGGTAAATAATGTCCGTCTTTATGGTTAACAGGGAATTCTACCTGTTTTATAAATTTATTCATCAACTGATCTTTTATAATATTATCATGTATTGTTAGACATTCTGATTTGTCTCAACTTTTTTAGAATAGAATTTAACTGAGCCTTAGCTGCCTGGAAATTTCTTGGTAACTCCAAGTGGTTTAGTTTCCATTGTAATCCAACCCAGTACAGTCCATTTTTAAATTTCACAGACTAGTTATACAAATCCAAAGTTATTTTATCTTCAGGGGTTGGTTCTTCAGAATGTATTCCTGCTGTACACTATCTAGGTCCCACAATATGTGTACAGGTTCAGTTTTTCATTTAGCAAGTAATTTATCTGAGTAGGTTCAAATTCGGCACCTATTCTAGCTACCATCAATGACTGTGGGGGGTAACAAAGACTGAGTCTACCAATTTGGCATCCCCTCTGGCTTGCTTTAGAAAAGGCAACTGACCCATAATAGGGCTACATTCTGGACTTTTAAACAACTGTACTTTGTTCTTCCCGAAAGTCCTATGTTGAAATCTTCCACAGTAATCTGAACCAATTATCATTTGGATGGGACCCACAGTATCTGATTTTACATTCTGTTTAGCCAACCTTATCCCTGAGCTCTGTAGATGATGAGAGGTTTCCTTATATATATATATATATAGAGAGAGAGAGAGAGAGAGAGAGAGATACATACTGTGTGTGTATATATATATATATATATATATATATATATATATATATATATATATATATATATATACGCCTAAATCCCGTTTGGGGTGGCCACAGACAAATCGCCAAGTCGCCCTGTCCCCCACCATTTCACTGCCCTGCTCGCAACTCACACACCCCTCTCTCATATACCTCTCCACCCCATCCCTCCATCTCATCCTCGGCCTCCCCCTCCCTCTTCCCCCCTCCGCCTCACTCACATACACTCTCTTCGTCAGTCTTTCACCCTCCATCCTCACCACATGGCCAAACCACCTCAATGTGTTCCTCATAACGCTTCCTATCACATCCACATCCACACCACAACGCTCCTTTATATCCTCATTCGTCAGCCTGTCTCTCCATGTGACTCCACATGCTCCTCTTAAATAACTCATTTCCACTGCTCTCACTCTTGACTTGTGTCCTTCCAACAACGTCCAAGCTTCACTTCCATACGTTAGAGTTGGTATCACAATACTGTCATGTAGTAACTTTTTCACTTCCATGCTCACTTCCCTGTTTCTTATCACTACTTTCAAAGAACCAGCAACGTTTCTTCCATGCTGTACCCTTTCAAGCACTTCACCCTCCAAACCTCCATCCTTACTCATCACACTACCCAAGAACTTCAACGTACTCACATTTTCCAATTCCTCACCATCCAACCTCGCTGTACATTCACTGACTTCACCTCTCTCAAAGACCATCACTTTACTCTTCCCTACATTCACCTTTAGATTCCGTTTCTTACACACTCCCAAACTCATCCACCAAGCCTTGCAGCTCCCCTTCGTCTTCACTCAACAACACAGTATCATCTGCAAACAACAGTACAGGGAGTTTCCAAACACTATCCTCTCTCACCAGGGCCACTCCAAAATCCACTACCCTACCTTGTACCTTTTATTATCCCCTCCATGGAGACATGACACATCCCTGTTTCAATCCAACTTTCACAGAGAAAAATTCACTTAGTTCACCATCCACACGCACTGCAGCCTTCGCTCCATCGTACATACTCTTCACAGCATTCAACAACTTCCCATCTACTCCATATATTCTTAACACTTTCCACAATCCTTGTCTATCCACCCTGTCATATGCTTTCTCCAAATCCATGAAAGCCGCATACAACTTCTTTCCCTTCTCTAGAAACTTTTCCACTAAAGATCTAAGAATGAATATCTGATCTACACAACCGCTTTCCTTCCTAAAACCTCCCTATTCTTCTCCAAATAATTTCTCTGTTCTTTCTCTAACTCTGTCAATAGGTATCCTACCATACACTTTTCATATTATACTAAGAAGACAAATGCCCCTATGATTACCACACACTTCTTTTTCCCCTTTTCCTTTGTACAAGGGAATAATTATACCTGACTTCCAATCCTCCGGGACTCTACCTTCCTCCCAGGCCAATCTGCACATCTTCCACATCCACTCTACTACTATCTCTCCCCCATGCTTCAGCATTTCACCACACACTCCATCAATTCCTGGGGCTTTCCCCGATTTAACTTTCTTCATTGCTTCCACAACTTCTATCCTACTGATTTCTTCCTGTCTTCTCACCTCTCTCCTTCTCCCAGCCATTCCCCAGCCGCTTATACTCGCATTACTTCCATCCTTTATGTACGACAATTCCTTAAAGTGATCTCTCCATCTGCTCACTTTGTCTCCCTTCTCCACTAGTAATCTACCATTTTTATCTTTCACTCCCCTGCTAATTTCAATTCCAACTTGTCTTACTCTTTTCACCTCTTTCCAGAACATTTTCTTACAGTCCCTCCACTTTACACTCAAATTCCTTCCAAATTCCTCAACCACTCTCTTGTTACTCTCTTACTAATCTTTTCACCTCTCTCTTCTTTCTACATATAACTCTCTCTTCCGCCTCTCAACTTCTTCCACGCCCCTATTTCTCATCCATTCATTGTATGCATTCTTCTTTTGTGCCACAGCCTGTCTCACCTCTTCAGTCCACCACGCTGTTCCTTGCACCCCCCTCCGTCTTCTCTTCCTTCCACACACCACATCATATGCTGCACATATTTCTTCTGTAAATATCCTACACACACCTTCCACGTCTCCTATCTGCTCCAATTCATATTTGCCCAATCGTTCCTCCACTTCTCTCTTATAGTCTGCCTTTTTCTCATCCTCTTTTAACCTTTCCACTCTCCTTGCAACTACTCCTTCCTCTCGTCTTTCCCTTCCTCTATTCCTTCATCTTACTTGAATCCTAATTCTGGCCACCACCAAGTAGTGGTCAGAAAGTCCACTATATATATATATATATATATATATATATATATATATATATATATATATATATATATATATATTCTGCAAGGAAGAAGGATCCAAAGGCCAGGAGCCCACAAACTATTACTTCTAAGAAAAACACAAAAACAATACAAAAGAGACCAAATTCAAGATCTGATAATTTCAAGATGCCTGGACACACTCCATAAAAGACTGGAGATCATAGGAAGTAAGAAATACAGACAGACGGAGACAGTTCGAAAGTTGACCTGTTGCATAAATGAGGGACTGGTAGTAAACAGTTAACTCTTGCATTAGAGAGTTGGACAGAAAAGTGATGAGACTTTGTTGCTAGACGGGTGCTATGCGTCTGTCGAAGTGTTGGAGGGATGCAAGCAGACAGTTCAGAGGAGCAGTGACCATTGAAGCTGCGATAGAAGATGTAACAGTGCAGCAAAGAGACAGAGGTTGAAGGGAGCCGGTAAGAGGAGGAAGTTAATGAGACGAAAAGCCTTTGACTCCACCCTATTCAGAAGAGCTGTATGTGGGGAGCTTCCCCACATATGAGAGCTGTACTCTACACAGGGCAAATAAAACCCGTGGATAAAGACAACAACTGTGCAGGGGTAAAGAAGGTACGGAGTTGGCTTAGAACACCCAATCTCTTGGAAGCAGATTTTACAAGAGAAGTATAATGATCTTTCCAAGATATGTCCTGAGACAATGAAACCCCAAGAATGTTTAAGGATGATGCAGGATTGAGCTGGATATTATAAACATTAGTGGGTACTTCTGTGGCAGATTCTTGTCGCGTTGATAGTTGTAAGGACTGAGTCTATGATACATCAAAAACAAGATTACTTTTACCCCAGTCAGAGATATGAGCCAAGTTAGACATTAGGTGTGCCATAGTCTCATCCCCTGTTTGCTGAAGTAACTGCTGAGATTGACGTTGCGGGAACCGAATGGAAAGGGAAAGGGTGGAATCATCAGTGTATGAGTGGATAGGGTTAATGTACAGCTTAGGTCATTGATGAATAAAAGGAAGAGAGTTGGTGATAGGGCAGAGCCCTGAGGAACACCAATGATGATAGATCTAGAAGAATGGTGGCCGTCTACAACAGCAGCAATAGAACGACCAGAAAGGAAGCTACAGATAGATAATGGCACAGATAGAAGGATAGAAATCGTAAGAAGGCAGTTTGGAAATTAAAGATTTATGCCAGACTTGACTGAAACCAGGTAGGTGTCAAGTGCAATGGCAAAACTTTCGCCAAAGTCCCGAAAGGAGGATGACTAGGAGTGTGAAACTTACGTGAGAAGATTGACAGCTCAGCGTCCCTGACGGAACCCATTCCGACGATCAGAAAGAAGGTTGCGATATGAAAGATGCTTTAAAATTTTTCTTTTAACAATAAACGAGAAAACTTTTGAGACACAGGATGTTAAAGGAATTGGGCGATAGTTATAGGGTTTGGAATGGTCACCTTTCTTTGGGACTGGTTGTATGAGAGCAAACATCCAGCAAGAAGGGAAAGTACAAGTTGATAGACCATGGCGAAAGAGTTTACCTAGACAGGGTGAAAACACAGAAGCAAGTCCTTGAGGACAGCAGGAGGGACCCCATCAGGCGCATATATATATATATATATATATATATATATATATATATATATATAAATATACTGATAAATATATATATATATATATATATATATATATATATATATATATATATATATATATATATATATATATATATATATATATATATATTATATATGTAAGTAATCCCTCCAATATCCAACGTAATAGGGCCATAGGCAGGTCCGGATAGTGGTCCTGTTCGGATATTGGGCCCCAGCTTATGGATTTGTACTTATGGACCCTAACTCAGAGAAACACCTATACAACTCCCTCTGGACATGCATAGCACCTATTTAAGATCCAAATCACACCAATAAGGCACATAAATGACTGAAATAAATGCAAAAGAAGCATAAAATGAGGGTTTAGAGGTAGGTTCATACAATATTAAACATTCTGGTTACTGGTTTCTGGACTGGTACTTATGGACCCTAACCTAGCCTAACTCAGAAAAACACCTTCCTACTGCACATGCATAGCTCCTAACACCCTATTCACACCACTAAAGGACATTAACCCACGCCGTCCCGGCAACATGAATTAACGCGGCAACATTGCAAGGTCCCTAATTTGCACAATTTTCAATTTTCGCGAGCGATTTCACGAGTGATTTTTGGCACGTATACACGGGACACCTTCCTCTATTCCTCTACAAGATGCCAAGCAGGAACAATGCCTTACACCGCATAACCTCTCCCCCCCCCTGCACGCCATTGTCTCGGCAATTCACCTGTTACCAGTGACCTGGCCAATAAAGACATTCAGGGCCAGAGTGATTCCCCAATCGATGACAATGTGGAGGACAAAGTTTACATAGCATTAGAGGAAGAAACAGTCAGAAATGATGATCAGGTAATGTGGGAAAAAAAAGGTCATGAATGGTGATGAGTTAGTGAGTGAAACAATGCTTATAATGCCTATATTACTGTTTGAAAACCAATATACTCTTGTACTACATATAAATTAGTACCAAGTAAATAAATACTGTTTATGAGTGGATAAAATACTTACCCTCCCATAGAACTCGTTTTCTTTGGTACCAGCCTGTTAGAAAACCCAGTCAGGTAAGGAAGTACTCGTCCCTAAATCACGTATTTTAAACCTCAGGTGAGCAATTTCTCTATGAATTTTCGATGTTTCTCACCAAAAGCGGATGTTTGAGCCAAAAAAAAAAAAAGGTCCAAAAACGTCGGGATGGGGCAGGTTAAAGAGTGAAATGAGGTGTTTGAGGTAAGTATAGTATGGAAAAAAGTAGAGTATGAAACATTCTGCCTACTTACAGCAAGTCCATGGCCATCTCGATGAATAACCTCCTCCTCTCGGACTCTGACAGTAAGAAAGATTTCCTGAAGCACTTCCAGTACACCGTTTATGAAGTCTTGCACTGAACTTAGTCAATCGCACTCAGCAGTCTGTTCTCTTCACAGTGTGCACTCTTGTCTAACTTATGCTCCATTGTAACTTACTAAGTGTTGCACTCTGCACTTTAACTTTTCCCACTCTTCTAACCAGTTTCTAAAAAGCAAAAACAAACAAGTCTATGTTAAATTTTGTTCCAAATTAGTCTTCTCACTCACAACTGTAAATCCTTAACACAATACACTGTTTTTTTCACTGCACAACACTGTAAATTCCCGTGTGGTCTAGTGGAGAAGTTCTTGCTGTTTAATCACTGTCAGAGTCCGAGAGTATCACTGGCAGGTGACCTAGGGGTGCGTTGCTGGGTCGTGGTGATGGCGTACCCACTGCAGATGACTCTAAAGACAGACGCAAACTCACGTCGAGCGGTGACTCCACCGTGGCTGATGTGCTGGGCTGTGGCTCGGAGCATGAGGGCCTGTCTTGGGGAAGCAACGGAGTGGAGCCAGGGCTGGGCACAGCGGGGGTCACGGGACTGAAAAAACTGTCAAATTGTTGATTGACGCAAGGACCGACGATTCTGACGATTGATGATGCACTGCCTGAAAGCACACACTTCCTCCACAAGTCCCAAGGGCCCCATCTCTTTGTCGCAGTCCAGGTGTTCCAGGTAGTCAAGAACGAACTCTAGGTGTT